>NC_091952.1:56637585-56645085 GCF_031021105.1 Erythrolamprus reginae | reverse complement strand
AACCCGAACCCGACTTGACTTAACCCTAACCCTAACCCTAACCCTAACCCTAACCCGAAACCGAAACCGAAACCGAACCCGAACCCGAAACCGAAACCGAAACCGAACCCTAACCCTAACCCTAACCCTAAAACTAACCCTAACCCTAACCCTAACCCTAACCCTTACCCTAACCTAACCCTAACCCTAACCCTAACCCTTACCCTAACCCTAACCCTTACCATAACCCTAACCCGAACCTGAACCCGAACTCGAACCTCGCTGCTGCTGAAGGAGTTAAGCGGGCAGGTGGAGGCCATCAGAAAGGAGCAGAGAAGAACACGGGCTCAGCGTGAGAAGAGAGCCAGGAAGTGATGGTGTTTGGTCCCTTGTCTTGTTGTGGGGGGGGGGGGGAAGGGAAAAGGAAAAGAATTATTACTATTACTATTACTATTATTGTTGTTATTATTATTATTTTTCTTGGGGATGCCTTGGGATTCCTGTATATCTGTCATTCAGTGGGGGAAGTCTAAGGGGGAGGAAAAAGGGGGTTTAAGAATTTAAAATTAAAGAAGAAATTAAAGAAGGAATTATTTAAAGGAGAAAGGAGGGGGGGATAAATTTTCTCTTTTATAAAATTAAAAAGGGTCGAAAGAGGAGCTAGTTTGAGTGGGAACGCAATCCAGATAATGTGCCTCAGGTATGGGCAAGGTTTTTTCTTGTCTTCTCCCCTCTCAGTGGGGGGAGCACAGGGGGAGGCACGTTGGGGGGGGGTAATAGGGGTAAAGAAAAGGGAAAAATATAAACCAAGGGCAAAACAAGAGGGGAAAAGGGTGTTTTTGGTATATTATGACGGAGTGTAAGATAATGGTTTTAAATGTGAATGGTTTGGGATCGGATTTGAAACGTTTTAGGATATTAAGGATGGCTAAACAATATAAGGTGGATATTATGATTTTGACAGAAACACATAAAAGAAGGGGAGGAAGGGATAACTTGATTAATGATAGAAATTGGAAATGGGTGTTTGAGTCAAGAGGAACGCAAAATAGTCGAGGCACAGCAATTCTGATTCATCAGAGGGTTAATTTTGAAGAGGTGGGAATTCAGAAAGACAGAGAAGGAAGGTGGATATTTGTTAAAGGGAAAATAAATCAAAAGAAGTTGACATTAGCAGCAATTTATGCCCCAAATGGGAAAACAAAACAATTTATAATAAATACTAAGAAGAAGTTAGACAATTTTAAGGAGGGCTCAACTTTTTTGGCAGGAGATTTTAATATGCAATTAACAAATGGGAATGCAAATAGCAGGATGTTACATTTAAATAGACTTAATATGGTGGATCTACATGCAGATATTTTAAACAGAGCTACATATTATTCAGCAAGATATCACACATTTAGCTGCATAGACTACATATTAATGAACAGGGGAGGTAATATACAAGTTAAAAAAGTAGACATTAAAAGTATATGGATATCAGATCATGCCCCACTATTGGCAGAATTGGAAATAGGTCAGGAACGAAATCAAAAAATTTGGAGATATAATGCAGTTGTAACTGCTAGGGAACAAGATAAAGAGAAATTGCAAACAGAGTTATCAGAATATTTTAGAATTAATGATGTGGGTGGTATTAAACAATCAATTGTATGGGATGCATGTAAGGCCTTCATGAGGGGACAATGTATATGTATGGAAGCAGATATTAGGAAGAGGTGGGGTAGAGAGAGGGAAAGGAAGATAAGGGAAATAGATTTGATACAAGAGCAGTTAAGAATGACGAAAAGTAGAGATTGGAATAGTTTACTGAAATTGAAAAAGAAACAGTTGATGGTGTATGATGAGATTAAATGGAATAAGATGAGAATGGCGATGCGACAAAAAATACAGAGTTGGGGGACAAGATCAATGCAGCAAATGGCGAGATATCTGAAGAAGAGGAAAGAAAAATCATGTATTTTAGCATTGAGGGACACCAGTGGAGTGGTTAGATATGGTAATGACCAGTTAGAGGAGATAATGAGGAAATATTATGAAGATTTGTATAAAGAGGAGCAAGTGAAGATAGAAGTCCTCAAGGTTGGGAAAATAGTAAGTGAAGAAGACAAACAAATTTTGAATGCAGAAATTACACAAGATGAAATTGCTAGAGTAATTAAAGGGTTAAAACAAGCCAAAGCACCGGGCCCAGATGGGTTTACAGGGGAATTCTATAAAACTTATGTGAATGTTTTGCTGCCGCATTTGGGGAAATTGTTTAATAATATATTGTCAAATCGTGATATCCCGCAGACATGGAAGCTTTCAGAAATCGTTACCATTCCGAAGATGGGTCGAGATTTAAGAGAGCCTGGGTCTTACCGTCCGATCAGTTTGGCAAATCAGGATTATAAAATATTTATGAAAATACTGGCAAATAGATTAGAAAATATTTTACCAAAAATAATTGAAGAGGATCAATATGGATTCGTGAAGGGAAGGAAAATAAGTGAACCAATTAGAAATGTAATGAATGTGATGCACCATGCTACCGCTACTAAAAGGAAATTGGGAATTTTGAAATTAGATGTTTATAAAGCGTTCGATAAAGTTAACCATAGTTACTTATATAAATTATGTAACAAATTAAATATGGGGGAAAAATTTTGTGAAACTATAAAAGAGATTTATAAAGGAAATGAAGCATATATAAGAGTGAATGGACAAAGAACGCAGAGTATTAAAATATTAAACGGCACCAAGCAGGGGTGCCCTCTGTCTCCAAAATTATTCGTAATAGCAATAGAGATCTTAGCTAATAAGATAAGACAAGATAACACTTGGGCAGGATATAGAATAGGGGAATTAGAAATGAAAATAAATTTATTTGCAGATGATGCAATTATATTGACCCAGACCCCGATGGAGATGATTAAAGGTATAATAAATATTTTACAAGAGTTTAAGCAGGAATCGGGACTGTCGGTTAATATGGAAAAATCAGAGATTATGTGTTTAAATACAGATCCGAGAGAACAGATAGAAATTAGGAAAGAATCAGGGTTGAAATTAGGACTTAAAAAAATAAAATATTTGGGAATTTGGTTATTAAAAAACCCAGTGAAAATGGAAGAGATTAATTATAGAATAACATGGAGGAAAATGTTGAAACAGATGAGGAGCTGGAAAGATAAAAAGCTAAGGAGACTCTCTAAAATAAGAGCTTTAAAAATGATGATAGCTCCCAAGATGATGTACCTATTTCAGGTGCTGTCGGGGGGGTTATCGGTATGTAAGGTTAAAGAGTGGGACAAAAAATTAAATTATTGGATTGAAGAAGATAAGAGACCAAGAATAAGAAAAAAGTGGTTAATTGCGAATGAAAAAGAGGGGGGATGGGGTGTTCAATGTTTGGAGCTGTATAGGGAAGCTTTTCAAATGGAAAGGTTAATGGAGTTGCAATTAAGTGAAAATAAATGGGCGAAATTGGAAAAACAGATAAACGGGATGAATAATAGAGAATTAATTTTTAGGAAGTGGAATAGGAGAGATATAGGAAAATTAATAGGCCCAATGAAAGGGACTATGGAAATTTGGAAAAAATGGCAAGGGAAAATAGGATTATATAAATCTAAACTGTCATCGCTTTATGTAATAAATAGAGAAAATGAAATTAACTTAAATAGGGTTATAGGAGAGTTGAAGGGAAGAGGGATAACTAAGATAGAACAGTTATACGAGAAGGATGGTAGGCCAAGTAGAAATCGTATAGAATGGTGGTTAGGTAAGGGAAGGTGGCTACAAATAAATGCAATATGTAAATATCTAAATGAAAGGGAGAATAAAGAAGTATTATGGCGGGAGGAGACAGGGTTAGAGAAAATAATAAGAGAAAAAAGTGAGGGGATAAAGGCGCAAGCAACTAATATATACAAACTGCTAGTGCAGTCAGATGGGGACACGATTGATGGATTGACTAAATGGTGGCAAAATGAGATATTAGTAGAGGTACAAGAAATGGAAAATATAGTAGAAGATATAAGGAAAATTAAAAATACAAGAATTAGGGAAATGAGAAGGAAAATATTACATAAGTGGTATTTTACTCCCGTTCAATTTGCACATTTTCAGCAGAATGTTAGGGGGAATTGTTGGCATGGTTGTCAAGATAAAGGAGTGTTTATGCATATGTTTTGGGAATGCCCGATAGTGCAGGAATTTTGGCAAAAAGTGAAAGAGGATATCAATGGAATGTTAAATATACAATGGACAATCACTAAGGAAATGGCAGTACTAGTAAAAAACAATGTGATGGGAGAATTTAGAGAAATAAAAAAAGCAGCAATAGAAAGTGCTCAGGCAGTAATAGTTTTGGGTTGGAAGGATGCGACAAAATGGACAATGCAAAATTGGTATAGGTACATGGTGGATCATATTCAATTTGAAATTATGGAAAAAAGGATAAATTTGGATAATGAAACTGATTTGGGACAGCTGATGGGACGGTGGGACAAGGTAAGACGATATATGACGAGCAGAATCCGAGACCAAGCTACAAGAAATAAACTAGAATCACTCTATAATATGTAGACAGAGATATTGCTCTTGGGTTAAGTGGATTAAAAAAAGAAATACCCCCAATTTGGTGGTGGGGAATGTGTGTATGTCGGGGTGATGGGCACAATTCACATTTCACTATGCACTGTTTTATGTTGTGTGATTTTAAATTGTTAAAAATAAATAAATAAAATATTTTTTTTTAAAAAAAAAAACCCGAACTCGAACCTGAACCCGAATACGAATACGAACCTGAACCCGAACCCGAACACGAACACGACTTGACTTCCTAACCCTAACCCTAACCCTAACCCTAACACGAAACCGAACACGAACCCTAACCCTAACCCTAACCCTAACCCTAACCCTAACCCTAACCCTAACCCTAACCCTAACCCTAACCCTAACCCTAACCCTAACCCTAACCCTAACCCTAACCCTAACCCTAACCTAACCCTAACCCTAACCCTAACCCTTACCCTAACCTAACCCTAACCCTAACCCTTACCCTAACCCTAACCCTAACCCTAACCCTTACCATAACCCGAACCCGAACCCGAACCCGAACTCGAACCTGAACCCGAATACGAATACGAACCCGAACCCGAACCTGATCCCGAACCCGAACCCGACTTGACTTAACCCTAACCCTAACCCTGACACTGACACTGACACTGACCCTAACCCTTACCCTAACCTAACCCTAACCCTAACCCTAACCCTAACCCTTACCCTAACCTAACCTAACCCTAACCCTAACCCTAACCCTAACCCTAACCCTTACCCTTACCCTTACCATAACCCGAACCGGAACCGGAACCCGAACCCGAACCTGAACCCAAATACGAATACGAACCTGAACCGGAACCGGAACCGGAACCCGAACCTGATCCCGAACCCGAACCTGAATTGACTTAACACTAACCATTGACTTAACCAGAACCAGAACCAGAACCAGAACCAGAACCAGAACCAGAACCAGAACCAGAACCAGAACCAGAACCAGAACCAGAACCAGAACCAGAACCAGAACCAGAACCAGAACCAGAACCAGACTTGACTTAACCTAACACGAACACGAACACGAACACGAACACGACTTGACTTCCTAACCCTAACCCTAACCCTAACCCTGACCCTGACCCTAACCCAAACCCAAACCCAAACCCCAACCCCAACCCCAGCCCCTACCCTTACCATAACCCTAACCCTAACCCGAACCCGAACCCGAACCATAACCCTAACCCGAACCCTAACCCCAACCCCAACCCCAACCCCAACCGTAACCTAACCTTACCCTAACCCTTACCCTAACCCTATCCCTAACCCTAACCCTAACCCGACCTGACTTGACTTAACCCTAACCCTAACCCTAACTTTAACCCTAACCCTAACCCGAACGCGAACGTGAACCCAAACCCAAACCCAAACCCAAACCCAAACCCTAACACTAACCCTAACCCGAACCCGAACCCGAACCCGACTTGACTTAAACCTAACACGAACGCGAACGCGAATCCGAACCGGAACCCGAACCCAAACCCAAACCCGAACCCAAACCGAAACCGAAACCGAAACCGAAACCCTAACCCTAACCCTAACCCTAACCCGAACCCTAACCCGAACCCTAACCCTAACCCTAACCCTAACCCTAACCCTAAATTAACCCTAACCCTAACCCTAACCCTAACCTTAACACGACCTGACTTGACTTAACCCTAACCCTAACCATAACCCTAACCCTAACCCTAACCCGAACCCTAACTTTAACCCTAACACGAACACGACCACGACCACGACCACGACTTAACCCTCACCCGAACGCGAATGCGAACGCGAACCGGAACCGGAACCCGAACCGGAACCCGAACCCGAACCCGAAACCCGAACCCGAACGCTAACCGGAACCGGAACTGGAAGAGGGACCAGAACCAGAACCAGAACCAGAACCAGAACCAGAACCAGAACCAGAACCAGACTTGACTTACCCCGAACCCGAACCCGAACCCGAACCCGAACCCGAACCAGAACCAGAACCAGAACCAGAACCAGAACCAGAACCAGAACCAGAACCAGAACCAGAACCAGAACCAGAACCAGAACCAGAACCAGAACCAGAACCAGAACCAGAACCAGAACCAGAACCAGAACCAGACTTGAATTAACCCGAACCCGGACCCGGACCCGGACCCGAACCAGAACCCTAACCCTAAATTAACCCTAACCCTAACCCTAACCATAACCCTAACCCTAAATTAACCCTAACCCTAACCCTAACCCTAACCTTAACACGACCTGACTTGACTTCACCCTAACCCTAACCCTAACCCTAACCCTAACCCGAACCCTAACTTTAACCCTAACCCTAACACGAACACGAACACGAACACGACTTAACCCTCACCCGAACGCGAATGCGAACGTGAACCGGAACCCGAACCGGAACCCGAACCCGAACCCGAACCCGGAACCCGAAACCCGAACCCGAACGCTAACCGGAACCGGAACTGGAAGAGGGACCAGAACCAGAACCAGAACCAAAACCAGAACCAGAACCAGAACCAGAACCAGACTTGACTTAACCCGAACCCGAACCAGAACCCGAACCAGAACCAGCACCAGCACCAGAACCAGAACCAGAACCAGAACCAGAACCAGACTTGAATTAACCCGAACCCGGACCCCGACCAGAACCAGAACCAGAACCAGAACCAGAACCAGAACCAGAACCAGAACCAGAACCAGACTTGAATTAACCAGAACCCGGACCCAGACCCGGACCCGGACCCGAACCAGAACCAGAACCAGAACCAGAACCAGAACCAGAACCAGAACCAGAACCAGAACCAGAACCAGAACCAGAACCAGAACCAGAACCAGAACCAGAACCAGAACCCGACTTGACTTCCCAATCCTAACCCTAACCCTAACCCTTACCCAAACCGTAACCCGAACCCGAACCCAAACCCAAACCCAAAC
>NC_091952.1:56620085-56632585 GCF_031021105.1 Erythrolamprus reginae | reverse complement strand
AACTGCCAGATCAGAATTAGCCATTTTAATCCATTACAGAATTCAGTTTAAAATTGTGCATAGTTTAATAAATATAAAAAGAATGGCTTTAAGAATGGCTGTAGGGTGACAGTGTTTCAAAACATAGAATACATGTAGCTTCCCATATCAATAGTGATTCAACATCTGTTGCCATGGTGGCTGACTTGAAGAGAAAAGGGAAGATCCTAAAGGCAGACATCAGAAATAGATAACTGAACTGTGAAATGGACTGGTAGGGAAGATGAGGAGAGAAGGCTGGTGCAACAAAAAACCTCCACATCCACCTTCCATGAAACTGCTACTTCATCCATCCATTCATGAATCAATTTCTGCAGGAAAAACAAAAGCATTTTCTGGCATTTTGCATAGTGGTTGATTTCTGTCTGAGAGAAGCGCAAAAAATGATAAAAGTTTTGTCAGTGGGAATAGCATGCAAATATTCCCAGCTCAGATCAATCCAATTGCACTTCAAGGTAGCATCAGCAGATACACATTTCTAGTGGATTTGTTTGTTTGAATTATTTTAAAAATGAATAGTTGATATACAGGGGGACCTGTGAAGCTATCCTGCTACTTTTCCTCTTGAAGATGATTTTTTAAAAAAATATAAAAAATAGAACCAATGTTTTTTTTCCTACTCAATAGTATAAAGGCTTCCGAAACACAGAAGAGACTGTTTATACCCTCCCGGAAGCTCAAAGAAATGGCAAAAAACAGGCCTCCCAGAAGTTCCAGAAGTCCAGAAATGGGCCCGATTCTGGCCTCTGGAGGTTCGAGGAAAGTCCGCAGAACCTGGGGAGGGCAAAATAATGGGCCTAACAGAAGTAATGGAAGTCCAGAAATGGGCCTTTTTTCAACCTCCCGGAGACTCAAGGAAAGCTTCCAGAGCCTGGGAAGGGTGAAAAGAGGCCATTCCAGGCATTCTGGATTTTAGAATCCCATTCCTGATGTGCATACATGCATGGGGGGCACAGACATGTGGGGAGAGTGCAGTGGGTGTCATGGGTGCATTGCATTATGGGTGCTAGTATGTGCGCACGCTTTTAGCATACAATGAGAAAAGGATTAGCCAGCACTGCTCTATTTCTTCCACATCCCAATACACCTCCATTGGCTGGAAACATGCGGAAGAGGCCTTCATCCTGCAGTGGATAGACAATCTTCATCTTAGATTGTCTACAGTTGACCTCTCCCCTTTTCTAAAAGGGCTGTGAGGGGCGTGGATAAGTGCACCATTGTGCCTACTGTTCCTGTCCTGTCCTATTGTCTTTTTTAATCATTACTTTCTATGTTATGTTTATATAAACTACCATCCTATACTTGATTGACAGAAAGAAAGAAAGAAAGAAAGAAAGAAAGAAAGAAAGAAAGAAAGAAAGAAATGTCAATGAATCCTGAAATCTGTTCTTTTCTTCCTTAGATTTTGTTCCTGTGTGGCTTGGCTGTTATAATTGGATTGAGAAGGACTTTTGGATTCTTCTTCCGAAAGGAGAAGCTTAAGGGAACCAGTTTCTTTCTAGGAGGCATAATCATTGTTCTGCTTCGTTGGCCTCTACTAGGCATGCTGTTGGAGACCTATGGTTTCATTAATCTCTTCAGGTGATCAATCCTCCTAAAACCATTGCATTTGCTATGGGAAAATTGTGTATGCACTAATTGCCTCAGCTTGGTTTTCAGTCAAAAGAATGGAGTGGAAGTAACAGTTCATGGAAGAAGAACAGGAATTGCAAGGAGAGGATTTTGTTCTCTAGCTTTGACTATTGGACATTGACACAGCCATTTGCAGGGTTGCCAATCAACCCCAAAGAACACTACAAAAGATTAGGAAAATCTGGGAAAAAAAGTGGGGAAAAACAATCATCTGCAAATGTAAAACCAAGCTCTAAGAATTGATATAATCCAATCTGGAACTATATACACTGCTCAAAAAAATAAAGGGAACACTCAAATAACACATCCTAGATCTGAATGAATGAAATATTCTCATTGAATACTTTGTTGTGTACAAAGTTGAATGTGCTGACAACATGTGAAATTGATTGTCAATCAGTGTTGCTTCCTAAGTGGACAGTTTGATTTCACAGAAGTTTGATTTACTTGGAGTTATATTCTGCTTAAGTGTTCGCTTTATTTTTTTGAGCAGTATATATTCTGGAACATAAAAGTATACATAATCTACCCCATGTTATTTGTGAATTTGATAGTTTCTCTATGTTACTCAATTGGGGATGGTGTTTTTGATTTTGAATATGTATTGTGCTTGTTAGCATTCCACACTGGGCTTACACTAATGTTAGAATATCGAACTTCAAACAGAGAATATGTGGCAGTGGTGGTATACAGTCAGGCATTTCTGGTTTAAGCAATCATATACACTAACCATTACTATTACACACAGGTCCCTAAAATACCATAATAATATACATGGACTAATATTAAGCACAGCTGGTACAGAGACCAATATTTAACACATAGCAATATATTAGCACACAGTATTAAGTATTAAGCACACAGCTATATCTTAGCACACAGCAATATTAAGCATTACCAAAACTATTTATTTGTTTATTTTATTTTTTTTATTTATTTATTTATTTACTTACTTACTTACTTACTTACTTACTTACTTACTTACTTATTTATTGGATTTGTATGCCGCCCCTCTTCGTAGACTAACCACAATAGCCACCAACAACCAACAATACATTACAATCCAATAAAGAGCATCTGTCTCCCTTATATGGCTAATTGCAGCCCTAGCTCTTAAAGTAACATTACTGTATACTGTTTCCTCCAAACATACATTGATGGTTAGTTCATATACAGTACTGACAAACCCAACTGGTGCAGTACGTATTACTGACAGTGCTTATGCTGTCTTTCACTTCTGATAGCTGCCCAGAATCGTGTTGGTAAGATGGGGGGGTGGGTAGTTTTAACTTTCAACAAAAAACATCCATACTGCCACGTCTGATTTGGATCTCAAGTTCATTTCCAGTTGAATATTTTCATCAGTAATTAAGGTTTTTCTTTCTCTTTTAGGAGCTTTTTCCCACTTGTTTTTGGATTTCTGGGATCACTGGTGAATATCTCATTTTTGAACAAGGTAATGAAAAGCTGGGGCGATCCTAGGAGAAACAGAATTAGAGCAAAAGAAACGCTACACTCTCTAAGCAGCCTGCCCTCTGCCATTGGCCCCTTGCTGACACTTTGGCTACGTCTTCAGCTCACTGAATTGAGGATTCTGAGAGAGTCATTCCAATACATCTGGAGAGAGATCATTGGGAAAAGCTGCCCTTAAAAGTACAATGGGAGACATTCAGGGGTGGGGGTTCTGACTTACCTCGCTGTTGGTTTGTTTCCTTTCATGCCGTGTGAGTGTGTGCACATTGCGTGCGCATTGCGCACACATTCACAGTGTTGAAAATCCAGCTTCTGTGCATGCACAGAAGTGAAAAACAGGATGGCAACATCTATAGTAGTACCGAGAGCTGGGGCATGTCCAACCAATCATCATTGCTGGTTTGGCCAATGGGGGGGGGGGTAGAATTCCCACTACTGGTTCTATAGAACTGGTCATAACCAGCAGGAACCCGCCTCTGGGGACATTACTGAAACAGTCGTTCATACCCTGATCAATTCATAAGCTGATTACAACAGCAGTGGGTTGCTCCCAGTTTGGACCAGTTCTTAGAAACAGTAGCACTGGTGGCAGGAGCCTCTGCCTACCTACCTGGAACACTTCTGCACATGCACAAAAGTGGTTCATGCACAAACCAGTAGCAAAATCATTTAGAACTCACCACTGGACTACAACAATGCATTCTATGTGGGTCTACCCTTGAAGGCTACCGCTAAACTTCAACCACTCTAGAATTCAGCAACTTGTGTAGCCGTGGGCATGCCTCAGTATGCTCATGTAACACTTTTGCTTTGTGAGTTGCACTGGTTACTAGTTTGCTTCCAAATGTGATTCCAGGTGCTGGTTCCCACAATATTGGACTACCCAATTCAGTCTGGCACAGTTGGTACATTATGGGTCCTTTCAATTAATCAATACCATCTATCCAGAGGCACCTTCTCTTTTGCAAAATCTGAGTTTTGGAATGAGATTGAATTGTTCCCACTCTACTGGAATTTTGAAAGGGCCTCAAGACTTGGCTGATAATGCTGGTACAGATGAATTCATGGCTTATATTTTCATTGATGGTTCACTAACATAAGCCCAGTACCATTCAAAATGTGGACATTTTTCTATTGCTCTCACAGGCAGATCATTCCCACTGCACACAACGATGTTAGTAATGAGATCATTAATTGAATCAAGCAAATTTAATCTGTCATATATTTTTGTTCTTTTATCCTAGGTTCTGTAATTTTCATTCCATCGTATGTATGTATGTATGTATGTATGTATGTATGTATGTATGTATGTTTTTTTTTGTTTGTTTGTTTGATTGATTGATTTTTTAATGCCGCCCTTCTTTTTAGAGCCAGGGTGGCTTACAACATGTTAGCAATAGCACTTTAAAAAAACAACAGAGCCAGCATATTGCCCTCACAATCCAAGTCCTCATTTTACCCACCATTTTTTTTTCTTGTTGCAGCTGTTTCAGAAATTTGGAGATACCAGCTCGGAAGTGTAACTTGAATGAATGACTTTTTACCAGTGACAAGTTCCCTTCTTACAAGCACAGGCATTTTTTTATGAATAGCCTGCTACCTCAGTGATGAATTTTATTTAGTGCTGATTTAAATAATGTATATGATCATTGTCAGAAATGTACAAGGTATTTGGTAGAATCATTTCTTATAAAAGGTGTAACTAAATGGGGTTTCCACCTTATGGTGCTGGTTTATACATACTTGATTGTGACAATGGTCTGTCTTTTAAATATACAAAAACTCCTCAGTGAACGTCAACACCTGGAAGTATTACACATTGTGTAACAAGTATTGTTGGGTGAACCCAACGAAGTTTGGGTTCAGGTTCAGCACCCAAATTTTTTTAAAAGTTTGGGCTTGGCAGACTGCTGAGAAATGCCCCAGCTGTTTCTGAAGGTGACAGCTGGGCGTCTGCGCTTCCCAGAACAGTCGGGGAGCTGACAGCCGGTCGGGAGGCACAAAAGGAGGTGGGGAATTCCACAAGGGGATTCCAGGGGTGGAGCTTTGATGTCACTGGGACGTCCTTCCTGGAGTCCCCGTTTCAGCTGGCCAGGAAGGACATCCCAATGATGTCCAATCTCCGCCCCTGGAATCTCCTCGTGGGATTCCCCACCTCCTTTTTCACCTCCCAACTGGCCGACAGCTCCCCAGGTGTTTCGGAAGGTGACAGCTGGGCGGCAGCACTTCCTGGAGCTCTCCCGAACCCAAACCCAAACTTCTGCCGAACTTTTGCAAAAGTTCGGGTTCGGTATACCGAACCGCGCAAAGTTCGGTACGAGCCCGAACTTTGCAGGTTCAGTTCGCCCAACACTAGTAACAAGGATTTGACAGCAATGCATTCAACAGTTAAGACATGTCAACTTGATTGCAAAAATATGTCTGAATGGTATCTTCAATATCCGAGCAAGGACTAAGACTCAAATCTAATTACTGTATAAAACTAAAAAGAAAAAAACTAATACTTGCTTTTATCTAAACCAGTGTTTCCCAACCTTGGCAATTTGAAGATATCTGGACTTCAACTCCCAGAATTCCCCAGCCAGCATTCGCTGGTTGGGGAATTCTGGGAGTTGAAGTCAAAATATCTTCAAGTTGCCAAGGTTGGGAAACACTGATCTAAACTATACAGAGAAGGAAAATGGGAAACAGGAAGATCCCTTTGTCTCTTAAAATATAAAGATCCCCTTTATAATGGGCCAGGTGAAAAACACAGAGTTAGAATATGAAGAATCTTTCTTTCCCTTCTCCTTCCTCACTCTCTTTCTTCTCTTCTCTTCCCCTGTAATATCATTTGCATTAGCAATAAAAATCATAGATGTAGTGAGTAGTCTCCGGCAATACTGCCCCGAGGCCAATAATTTATATTACCTTCAACTCTTTAAAATCTCTGCCCAAAAGAACAATAGAATAAAAAAAGGGAAGGACTTGGATAGATAAAATTAGAAATGGTAATTTAGCAGACTTTTTTTTAAAAGCATGGTATAACAGAACAACATTTAAATATGTATATTTCCCTGAAACATTTTTGCTATTCTTTTTTCTGTATGCAAGTTCAACGGGAAAATATAGCGAGTACAAATATTATTTGGGGTTTGCTGTTTCAAACCTTGTGTCAAAAATGATGCAAGAAGCAATTTTTGTACAATGTCTATTTTGCAATACATTTTATGTATCAAAATAATATTTGATCTACAGTGCAGCTTTGTGATCTTTGATATGAACTGAGTGGAACTGAAGAAGCTTCTGCGATGAGAAGCGAAACATTTTCAATGAAAGAACCAAGAAAGTCCAGTTTGCCTTTTGAAAAGTAACTTTGGGACACCCATGATCTGGATAGTTGGGAATCTCCATAGACTTTGATACAAATGTTTTTCATTTTTAACACTGCTAAATTGTAAAAGTAAATGAATTAAATGTTGTCTCACTCTCTGTATGTGTTAAGCTCACAAGACAAATAATAGTTCCAGAAAGGCCATCACCAAGCCAAGCCAGAACTGCTCTACCTGTTTTTTCGAATTCCCAATAAAGAGAGAGTTTAGGTAATTTGGTCAAAAGTGTAAAGATAATTCAACAGCAAAATCTTTGTTTCCAGTTGTCACATTGTGCAAATAGTATTGATATACCCATAGAAACATAGAAGACTGACGGCAGAAAAAGACCTCATGGTCCATCTAGTCTGCCCTTATACTATTTCCTGTATTTTATCTTACAATGGATATATGTTTATCCCAGGCATGTTTAAATTCAATTACTGTGGATTTACCAACCACATCTGCTGGAAGTTTGTTCCAAGCATCTACTACTCTTTCAGTAAAATAATATTTTCTCACCTCTGAAGGATCTTCAGGGGCATCAAAAACCCAAGCATGCAGGCATAATCATGCAATCATGCAATCCTACCCTCATGCACCATATCCTCACCTCAGTATACAGGGAATACACGCTTTACACATCCCATATTTCTATGTATTCTATACTCTTCCAAACTGCAGGTTAAATAGACCTAGCAGTTAGTTCCTCAGTTCCTTATTCAATGATTAGAAAAGAAGGAGGAGGGAGTATTTAAATCAGAGCAAATGGTAGTATCCTCATCTTTTGTTGTCTAATAATTTCAATGTAATAGAGCAAATTGATTCAAGCCTTTTTACCAATTGTTCTGGCTTGACTATAAAGAAAAGGAAAGCAGAATTATTTTGATCTGGCTGAAGAAAAGAAGACGGTTTAATAAAACAATGCTTACAAAAATAGTTGAGTCTATTCTTCAAGATACAATAAAGCTGCTTAGGCAAGAAAATTAAAAGATATAAACTAGAGGCGGGTCCATCTTTGCTGATGTCACCAGTAAGGGCATTAAATAATTCAGACCCCGGTCTTAAGAATGAGATGAGAGGTATAGCAGAGATCACCTCATCTTTTTCCAAGAGATCAAGACTTTGGGCCTGGACATTGCAGGAAAAACTGAGGTAAGTAAAGCCAAGGATGTTGAAGTCATATCAGGCGGGGGGCAGGGGGGCAAACCTATACAAATATTTATCTGGGAGTAAATCCACTGGTTGCAAATTATGCTAGAGAACTGTGCATATTTATTCAAAATTTTCATTGCATTAATTGGGAAAATTATTCATCCAAGTATTTCAACTGAATCCAGTCATATTCTCTATATAGAAGGAAGGTAGTAATGAATTTGATAAACACTGTTTTTTGAAAGCACGATTGTTTCAAAATATTCCATGACTTAGAATTGAAGTCTGCACACAAAAAATATTTTTGATAAAAAAACATTGTTTTATAGATAGCGTATTCATATATCCTTTATTATAAAGGACAGTCCTTTAGTTCAGAAAGCTGTCCTTTAGTTTTATTTATTTTTTCAAAAACTCAGTTTAGATCTTGGGTCATTTAACTTTTACTGTACAAATTTAGTGCACAATCTTTCACATGTATGTAAAAATATGGAAACTTAACTTATCCTTTTAAAAATACATTTAGACATACTGTTTGATTTTATATTTTTTATTGGAACTTGCATTTTTATTTTTATTCTTTGGTTTTGCTCTTTAATTTTCTTTTGTAAAGCTAAGTTATAAACAACTAAATTTGTTATCCTTATGAACCTCTTTTAGAATTGCCCCTTTTTCAGTTTTGTCCTTTATTTTTTCCAAGAAATGTAGCCACTGTAGTTCTAGAGGAAATTTTATAGCGGCAATATCTAAAATAATCACAGTTCCCGCACCAGAGTGCTTTCTGTCCCCTGTCCTAATGTTTCCCTTTTACTAGTATCATGTATATAAATATTATTATATCTTTGTATATCAGCAATATGTACTTGACAAAACAAATATAATAAATAATGGCTCAGAATCATTGGAAGAAAGCCTTGTGTGTATGGTACATGTAGGGGTTTTTGTGGGAGGGGTTTTCAGTGTGAACTGAATATAAAACCGAGGTTTCTAATCTCCTGGTTAAATCGCACTGTCAATATGTTTGACAGTTGGTTCATTTCCTGTTGGGTTCGGTTGTCCAATCACACAAACATATTACCTCTGCTTTGCATTCCTATTGATTTATTACTTTTAATTATTACTAATTATTGTAGTTACAATCCTTAATTTAAGTCTAATTTATTATTACACAGTTAATGGCCTGTCTCTAAACAGAAATGCCAATGCGTGGCAAAAATAGTTATTTCTAGATATAACATAACAGGTTTTATTTAAAAAATGCATTTACAAAGCAAGAAACTTATACACTGACTGACACATTATTGTGGCTCAAGACCTGCCATTCTCTTTCTCTCCTTCAATGTCTATTTTATTTATTTATTTTTATGTATTTATTTATTTTGTCAAACAATTATAGGGTGATAATTTGTACAAATAAAACATTAGATAAGTAATGATAAAAAGTAACAAAAGAAGACAATAGGACAGGGACGGTAGGCACAGTGGTGCGCTTATGCACGCCCCTTACAGACCTCTTAGAAAGGGGGAGAGGTCAATTGTAGATAGTCTAAGGTTAAAGGTTTTGGGGTTAGGAGTAGAAACCACAGAATCAGGTCGTGCATTCCAGGCGTTGATTACTCTTGCTGAAGTCGTATTTTTTGCAGTCACGTTTGGAGTGGTTGACATTTAGTTTAAATTGATTTCATGCTCGTCTGTTGTTGCGGTTGAAGGTGAAGTAGTCTTTAACAGGTAGGACATTTTGGTATATGATTTTATTAACTATAATTAAGTCGGAACGGAGACGACAGAGTTGTAAATTGTCTAAACCAAGAATTTCAAGTCTGGCGGAGTAAGGTATTTTTTTGTGAGAAGAGGAATGAAGGACTCTTCTTGGGAAATATTTCTGGACTCTCTCAATTGTGTTGATGTCAGATATGCAATGTGGCTTCCATACAGGGGAGCTGTATTCTAGGATTGGTCTGACAAATGTTTTGTAAGCTCTTGTTAGCAGTTCAAAATTACCAGAGAAGAAGCTGCGAAGGATTAGGTTAACAACGCTTAAAGCCTTTTGGGCAATGTTGTTGCAGTGGGCTCTAGGACTTAGGTCATTGGATATGAGTACTCCAAGGTCTTTGACAGATTGAGAGTTATCAATAAGTTCAATTCCTCCAAGTTTATATTTAATATTCTGATTCTTTTTACCAATGTGTAAGACAGAGCATTTAGTGGTGGAGATTTGAAGTTGCCAGGTTTTAGACCATTCTGCTATGTGGTCAAAGTCTTTTTGAAGGGTAGAAGCATTGTCGGTAGTATTAAATAGTTTGACATCGTCTGCAAAGAGAACACAGTTGCTAGTGATGCAATCGCAAAGATCGTTTATGTATAGTATGAATAGTGTGGGTCCTAAAACACTACCTTGAGGGACACCACTGTTAACAGGAGCAGGAAGAGAAGTGTCCTGTGATTTATCAGTGCCTTAAAGTACAGGATGTAGCTGTGGATCAGAAAAATAGGATCATAAGTGGAAGTTTGGCCCATGCACCTCTGGAAAGAAGTGATTCAGCTGAGAAGGCAGCATTTCTAGACATCTAATGTTTTGCCATTCTTTGAAGAGTTTGCCTGACCAGTGAAGATCAAAGAAAGTTGTTGGGGGGAAAAATAAGGCTTGAGACCAGTTTTAAAACTTGTAAAGCAGAAAACATCTATAATTGGCTATGATGAAAAAGACAAGCATACACAGAGGGTATGCATACATTCATGGAAGGAGAAAATTTAATTAAAATTAAATATGATTTGAAAGAGAGGGATCATTATTCGGCATACAAACTTTCATTCCCATTCCATCACTAATGAACAGGTGTTACGTCTGTTTTCCAAATCCAGCTAACCTTGCTTGACCAGAGGCAAAAGGAAGACAAAAGTTGCAAGTATGAGTAAATACATACTGTACGAAGTGCTTCTACTTCGAAGCTCTTTTCTCCTCTTAAACAACAACAGCAAGACCATTTTTAAAAGTCACAACCTGCCTGCAATCTAAAACGACAGTCCTAAACCTACATCATTTTCAGAAACTTTCCAATTGATAAAAATTTTGTTTTTATTAGATTAGATTTTTAGATTTGAGGCTGGGAAGGAGAGAGGGATATGATGCAGAGCCAAAACTATGAACAGTTTCTGCAGAATCCCATTTAAGTAATATCCTTTAGTTGGAAAGCACAATTAAACACAGTTAATCCTCCCCCCCTTTTTTTATGTGTATTGAGAGAGAATGAAAATGATACTTTTGTAAAGATAAATTATTGTTGTGGTTAGCTCTGGCCCAGCTCCTGCCCCAAGGACTGTGGATGTGGGGGAGACATCCACATACTGCAGGCCTGTTTTGCCCCCGGTGGAATTTGCTGATGAAGGCTCCTCTGACCAAGAAGACATGAGTGACAGGGAGGAGGAGAGTGTGGCAGACAGCTCAGAAGGAGATCAATTATCTAGCTCCTCCTTGGATTCAGAACAAGAGTTAATGATACAGCCACGCATGCAGAGAGCGATGCATAGGCAACAACAACTGAGATATTATTATCAAAGAAAATGAGGCCACCTGGGGTTGGGTGGGGCTGTGGTAATTAGTGAGGCTGCTATAAAGAGCAGCCTGTGGGTTTGGCCATTGTGGAGGATTATCTGATCCTTGTGTTTCGTGACTGCTTTACTGACTTTGACTTTTTGTGTGCTGATTTTTCCCCGCTTTGAAACTAAACCAGAGCAAAGTGTGTTTCACTTTGTGAAAGAAGGATTGTGAATTGCCTCCCAGCTGCAAGCTAAGTATCACAGAACTGATAAGGGACTTGTACAAATTACCAGTTTGTTTGGAGACAAGTGCTCTTTGCTAAACCAAAAGAGGGCTTGGTTTAAGTGAATTTTCATTATAAAGAACATTATTTTGAATTTTCAAACGTGTGTGTGTCTGAAATTTGTACCTGTGAATTTTTGGGAGGATTCTTCCAGAGAAACCGACAGAACAATTGTAAGTTAGAGATGAATGATAATGTGTAACAAAGGCTTAGCTGGAAAAACTGAGCCAAAGTAAGTTTGAGAGAGATGTGAAAAGTTAGTTACAAGTTACTAAAAGGTTCTTTACACTTCCCAAGGACTCTGTTTGCACTTGGCCAAGGGATGTATACCACATGGTTTGGAAAACCCTGATCTTCCTTCATTATTTTTTTTAAATCTTAGATCTGCATTTCAGAATGAACCTAGTATGTTCCCTACTTATGTTCCTGTTATTGTTCAGAGTTCAGTTTGGAAAACCTGCAGACAGCTATTATCCTCTAAAGAGCTTCTGGCCTCAAGGTAAGTTGAGGCAGTCTTGATGGGCTCTTATTAGCTTTAGCTTGTTATGATGATCTGAAATTGCCCAGCAAAATAATCTTCACTGCTATTTAGAGAACATACATGTGGTCCTTGTGTCACTGCATCCTGGAAAAAAAATATAAAAAATGCTAAAGGCAGGGTGTGAGGATTACTCACCTGTCAGCAACTCTGTAAAGAGATGGAGTCTTATTTTGGGTTCCATCTGCACCTAGTACCCAAATCCCAAGGGGAAGGGGGAGAGATTTGGCTTTTTAAAAGTGCTATGGGTGCTAATTGTGTGCTCAGATGCACTCTTGAATTATTATCTTTTCCTTTTCAAATGGGAATTTGAAAATTTAGCCTAATATCCATGTTTTTCATAATTTCCCAGACCTTTAATTCTGCCATGGTGAACTGGCAGGCCTTTGAATTTGACACTCTTTGTTACAATGGAAATGAGCCTCTATTTTTTGCTGTGGCCCCATCCTTCAGAGCATTATACCTCCCTTGAAATGAAGTTAGTCTTTTGAA
>NC_091952.1:56425085-56615085 GCF_031021105.1 Erythrolamprus reginae | reverse complement strand
AGACGAGATGGCCAGTGTGCATTGCGCACTGGAAACTGAAAGATCATCTCCCTGGAGCACACATGCGCCCCAGGCAGCTGCTCTTTTGGTTTCCAGCATGCATGCCCCAGTTTCAGCACATGGTGCCGAAAAAGTTCTCCAGCACTGATATAGGGTTTCCTGCCTGAGCAGAGGGTTGGACAAGCAGATCTCCAAGTTCCCTTCCAACTCTGTTATTGTGATCTCTTTCACAGTTAAAGCCGCCTTCCCTTGCTTTGCCACCCCACTGGGATCTGCATGCTCCTTCTTATCCTCCACCCATCAGAATCACACACTTGTCTTTGAAGATCTCCAGAGGTCGGGATAAGGAAGAAGGATAAGCCACTCTGTTGCAAAGCCACATGGCACAATCTTATGGCTTAGGGCCAGACTATCTTTGAGACCGCCTTCTATCACATAGCTCCCAGTGACCAATAAGGATCCACAGGGTTGGTCTTCTCCAGGTCCTGTCAGCTAAACAATGTTGGCTTGTGGGCCCATGGGGAAGGGCTTTCTTTGTGGCTGTCCTGACTCTTTGGAACCGCCTATTTCCTGAGATCCGGACTACCCCCACCATTCTGGCCTTCTGCTTTTCCAGCAGGCCTGGGGCTGTTGACCTGATGGTATACCATTGGGATCTGGCATTAATTATATGTATGGTGTTTAACTGTTTTAATTGTTTTTAATTGTTGGTTTTAAATTGTTTTAGATTATTCTTAAGGAGTTTTAATGTTTCATGGTATGTTTTATTCTTTGTTTGTGAACCACCCAGAGTCCCTTGGGAATTGAGTGGCATATAAATCCGAATGAATGAATGAATGAATGAATGAATGAATGAATGAATCTCACAAGCATCCATCCTTTTCTGAGAGACAAATAACACAGGTGAAGCTAAAGCTAGCATCAGTATGGAAAAGAAAACCTTTTGGCTTGCTTTTCCTCACTAATGCTAGTGATTCTAATGCTGGAGGGTCTAAGGAAAGGAGGAAGCGAGGGAATGAAAACTTAGAGGTTTTGCTTTCTTCACTAACACTAGTGAAAGTAATGCTAGAAAATGTCTCTGTTTTTATTTCTTCGTTAACACTAGCCTTAGCTCCGGCAGCATTGGCATCACTAGCATTAGCAAATAAAAGCAAACCAAGAACAACTTTTAATAGTTTCTTCTTTGATTCTGAAGACTTTGTGAAGTTAGAAAATGGAGACATCAATCTCAACAAAACAACTTCTACTTCCTCCCATATGGAAAATTTGGAGGTCTCATTGGATGGAAATAATAATAATAACAACAACAACAACAACAACAACAACAACAACAGACTTGGAAGGGACCTTGGAGGTCTTCCAGACCAACCCCCTGCTTAGACAGGAAACCCTGCACTACTTCAGACAGACTGATATCCAACATCTGCTTAAAAACTTCCAATGTTGAGGCATTCACAACTTCTGAAGGCAAGCTGTTCCACTGATCAACTGTTCTTATTGGCATATAAAGTGTCATTAGGATAACCAATGGTAATTGTTGTTAGAAATACTGTTGTAAGCCTCCCTGGGTTCTCAGGGAGAGGGTGGCATATAAATCCCATTAAATAAATAAATAAATTGGGGTGGGGTGGGGGAACTATTTAAACATGAAAGGTTGACCAGATTAATGTCCAAATTATCTTGCTCCTTAAATAATTTCTTTATAAAAAGTCTTTCTCCTGCTATTGCAACCATAGAACTGTAAGTTAGAATGTTCCAAAATCATGGTTCGTTGAACATGTCGTAATAGTCATACTAAGATACAATTGGTAGGCATCAAACATCATAAAGCAAAACTAATAATTATATGTGAACAAGGCACTGACACAAGGGAGAGCTAAGTTGTTAAGGCATATGGAAGTATTTTCTGGGTAACAGCTTGTATTAATCTCACCCCACCAGATGGCTCCAGACAGCATCATCTCCAAACTGTCTGGTGTTGGAGAAAACTGATCTGTACAACTGACAAATGGTAAAAATCCTAAATAGTTAGCTTAACCATCTGGACTGCAAAAATGACTATTGGATAGATCAGTGGTAGGTTGCTACCAGTTCACACCGGTTCAGCGAACTGGTAGCAGTAGCGGCGTGAGGAGGCTCTGCCCACCGACCAATGTCATCAAAAATGCTCTGCGCATGTGCAGAAGTGTTGTGCACACACAAAGCAGGCTACCACTCCAGAACGGAAAGAGAAAACCACTGCAAGAAACGCTAACTCTCTGCTGTCAACTAGTGGTCATCTGGGACTTGCGAAACCTAGAATTGGAAGTCCTGCCATTGCTGCTTGCATTAACATTGTTAGAATGTCCTGAGGTTAAAGTTATAACATGCTCTGCTTATGTTACATAGAAACATAGAAACATAGAAGTCTGACGGCAGAAAAAGACCTCATGGTCCATCTAGTCTGCCCTTATACTATTTTCTGTATTTTATCTTAGGATGGATATATGTTTATCCCAGGCATGTTTAAATTCAGTTACTGTGGATTTATCTACCACGTCTGCTGGAAGTTTGTTCCAAAGATCTACTACTCTTTCAGTAAAATAATATTTTCTCATGTTGCTTTTGATCTTTCCCCCAACTAACTTCAGATTGTGTCCCCTTGTTCTTGTGTTCACTTTCCTATTAAAAACACTTCCCTCCTGAACCTTATTTAACCCTTTAATATATTTAAATGTTTCGATCATGTCCCCCCTTTTCCTTCTGTCCTCCAGACTATACAGATTGAGTTCATTAAGTCTTTCCTGATACGTTTTATGCTTAAGACCTTCCACCATTCTTGTAGCCCGTCTTTGGACCCGTTCAATTTTGTCAATATCTTTTTGTAGGTGAGGTCTCCAGAACTGAACACAGTACTGTATTCCAAATGTGGTCTCACCAGCATTCTATATAGCGGGATCATAATCTCCCTCTTCCTGCTTGTTATACCTCTAGCTATGCAGCCAAGCATCCTACTTGCTTTCCCTACCGCCTGACTGCACTGTTCACCCATTTTGAGACTGTCAGAAATCATTACCCCTAAATCCTTTTCTTTTGAAGTATTTGCTAACACAGAACTGCCAATACAATACTCAGACTGAGGATTCCTTTTCCCCAAGTGCATTATTTTACATTTGGAAACATTAAACTGCAGTTTCCATTGCTTTGACCATTTATCTAGTAAAGCTAAATCATTTACCATATTACAGACGCCTCCAGGAATATCAACCCTATTGCACACTTTAGAGTCATCGGCAAATAGGCAAACTTTCCCTACCAAACCTTCCCCTATGTCACTCACAAACATATTAAAAAGAATAGGACCCAGAACAGACCCTTGTGGCACACCGCTTGTAACCTGACTCTGCTCAGAATACTCGCCATTAACAATAACTCTCTGATGTCTATGCTTCAGCCAGCTGCAAATCCATTGAACTATCCAGGGATTAAGTCCAATCTTCACTAATTTATCTATCAGCTCTTTATGTGGAACCGTATCAAAGGCTTTGCTGAAGTCCAGGTAGGCAATATCCACGGCACCACCTTCATCCAACACCTTTGTGACATAGTCAAAGAAATCAATGAGATTAGTCTGACATGATTTGCCTTCAGTAAAGCCATGCTGATTTGGGTCCAATAAGTTATTGTTTTTTAGGTGCTGATTTATCCTCTTTTTGAGTAGAGTCTCCATCATTTTAACTACAACTGATGTCAAGCTAACTGGCCTGTAGTTACCAGCTTCTTCTCTACTGCCCTTCTTGTGAATAGGCACAACACTGGCCATTCTCCAATGCTCAGGAACTTCTCCTGTTAACAAGGATTGGTTAAACAAATCAGTCAGGGGGGTAGTAATGACAGATCTGAGTTCTTTAAGAACTCTGGGGTGGATGCCATCTGGACCCATTGCCTTATTTATCTTTAATCGTTCAAGTTCTTCTAAGACATCAGCTTCTAAGATCACTGGAGCTGAATCCGTACAGCTGGAAGCAATGCTATATCCCTCTACAGTATTATTTTGTACGGTGTCTTTTGAGAAAACTGAACAGAAGTAGCTATTGAAATGGTCAGCGATCTCCTTATTCCCATTAATACATGTATTATTCCCGGTACTAAGTTTCGTGATGCCGCAGTTTTTCTTCTTCTTATCACTAATATATCTGAAGAAGGTTTTATCCCCCTTCTTTACAGATTTGGCAATTTCTTCCTCTTTTGAGGCTTTAGCAGCATATATTATCTGTTTCGCCTCCTTCTGTCTCATTTTATACACCTCCCTATCAGCTATACTTCCAGACTCTTTATACCTCCTATAGGCAGCCTTTTTTTCATTGACTATAGCCCTTACATCATTGCTAAACCATAGCGGTTTCTTCTTCCTTTTACCTTTAGTTATTTGTCTTACATACAGTCCAGTGGCTTTTAAGATGGCCTTTTTTAATATAGTCCACTGGGTGCTCGCTCCTGACATTTTATCCCTCCCCTTTAATTCATTTTCTAAATATTCCCCCATTGCATTAAAATTTGTTTTTCTGAAATCCAATACTTTGGTTGCATTATAGGATTGCTCACAATTAGTTTTTACATCAAACCACAAACATAGATGGTCACTGCATCCTAAATTTTCTCCCACCTTGACATCTGAAACCCAATTCCCATTCGTAAAAACTAAATCTAGAATATTCTCCCCTCTAGTTGGTGTCTTAACCAGCTGTGCCAGAGCTGCTCCTGTAAAGGCCTCTACTATATTCTTACTTTTGCATGTAAGGGCACTAGGGATATTCCAGTCAACATCAGGCATGTTGAAATCACCCATAACCACAATATCTCCCTTTACTGCCATTTGGGTAATTTCATCCACCATCTTGTTGTCATATTCCTCGAATTGCCCTGGAGGCCTATAGATCACCCCAATTCTAATGACAGAACCTTCTTTATTTTGCATGCAAATCCAGAGAGTCTCTAGATCTTGACATGTATTGTGAATTAGTGTTGTTTTTAGACTTTCTTTAATATAAATGGCTACTCCACCTCTCCTTCTCTCTATTCTATCCTTCCTATACAGTGTATATCCTGGTATGGATATTTCCCATTCATTAGAATCCTTAAACCATGTCTCAGTTATGGCAACCAGGTCCAAATTATCTCTATATATTATGGCCATTAATTCACAGAGCTTGTTGCTCAAGCTTCGAGCATTCGTGCACATTACCCGAAGAACATTATTTTCATTATTAGTTTGCCCCTTATCATCAACAACTACATCTATTTCATTTGCAGCTCCCTTTTCATAAGCTTCCAAAAACTGCTTTATCCTCATTGGTCGGGGACAGAAATCACCCATATCAGTTACATCTCTGTCCCCTTTACCTAGTTTAAATGCCTGTCCAAAAAAGTTCTGAATTCCTCACCGAGCACCTGGGTACCTCTGTATGATGCTTTACCAGCAAGCAAACAACGAAGGAAGAAAAAAACCCAGTAAGACCTAATGTAACAAAGTATTTCACCGCCAGCAGAAGTTGTGCAATCAGAAATTATGGGGATGGAAATAAATGACCTTAAAAGAAAACTGATTCTAAAATTCTAGGGTTCCAGGAGTTACATATGCTATTTAAATCTTAAGCTTTTCCTTTATATTATATCTCTGAGACACTGGTGCAGTTTGCTTCCTTTGCTTCTATTGCTGTTCCCTCTAAGCTACTTGAATTATTTCCTTCCTCATTAAAATGACATGGCTTAAATAGCTCTAAAGCACAATGCTGCCTTCAAAAGCCTGGTTTGGATCCTTTAGATTTCTCCCTAGGTCTCAGCTGTTGATTTCTATGGAGCTACTTTAGCTATTGGAGGAGATAATTGAAAATACAATTTTTTTTAATGAGACATTTGAATCCAGAGGACTAACCTGTCCTGGGAGAAGGTGAAATAGATAAATATGATACACACAGACAATTCTCCCAGCGGGTTTAACAATCTTGTTGGATATGAGTTTCCTAGCAGTACATAAAAGAAGATAGAAATGAACAATTGTCAGTTAAAATTATCTATTTCGCATTGGTTCTTCCCTGACATGTTTTTCAATTAATGTGGGGGGCGTATGACGGAATAAGGTGAAACAAAGTCACCAGGATAGGGACTTACACAGTCTATTAGCCATAGCGGCTAATTAAAAGTCCAACAGTATTTTGAGAATCATGTTTCCCGGTACACAATTATGTGATGCATTACACAACATCAATAACCTTTGAAGACAACTAGTTATATTATTGTATACATCTTATGGACTAGAGTCTAATTCATCAGCCCATTCAGGGAGTAAGTATGTGTGCATGAATGAACACAAGGTATAAATTCCTCTTTTGAGAATGGTAACATATTGGCAAGGAAAAGTTGTGCCTATTCAACTAAAGTTTAAGTATAGGGCCACTGAGCACTGTGATTTAGGGTATAAAATTAACTGCCAGACTTTCCTCTATTGTTGTCACTGGCCACAAACATTTTTTCTATGAATTTAAACTGGTTCTGTAGCCTGAAGTGATGTGAAAAAAGGCTGTTTTTCCCTTGGTGAGATTGTAGTTTGTATTTAAACAAAGTTCTGTTAGATGACCTGGAAGCTGATTTCTATCTGCCAACTACTCTCCTCAGGCTTTCTCATGTCCCCTTCACTACTAAGAAATGCAAGAAAGGGTCAGTCATTTGTGACCTTTCTGGTTGTAACAACCTGCCCAGAGGCCAGTGAGCCAGGCAGTGTGACGCAGCCTTGAGCTTTAAAGGGTGGGAGCGTCTCAGCCCTCGTGTGGGAAAAAAATAATCAGGCAATTTTCAGAGTCCCAGGAAAAAAAATATCAGTTCTTTAATGAACCTTCAGTAAAAAGTTACCAGCAGGAGAATGGGAAACAGAATGGAACAAAGAAGACTAAGTCAAAAACGGTTGTAGAAAAAGTCTATAGTATTAGTATATTAGGTAGCATTTTATCTAGTCCAGGGGTCTCCAACCTTGGCAACTTTAAGACTTGTGGACTTCCAGAGTCCTAGAAGTTGAAGTCTACAAGTCTTAAAGTTGTCAATTTTGGAGACCTGTGATCTAATCTATAGTATTATAGCGAGAAGGCATAATATGACTGAGTTTGTTTATATCATACATTGGCCAGGCTTTGTGGTTTAAAACATAGTTTATGGCTTAGCATGATGTGTAAAAGCAATTTATTATGGCTTAACAGGAGCTTGGCATGATAGACAAATCAAATTAAGTAGACAAATCAAAACAGTTACCGGTAACCTCATGTAGTCTACTGAATGGTAAAATTCATACGACCAAAGATGAGTTTTATGAATGGTCTGTGTGGTTCCATAAAGAGTGTGAGATGTTATGATTGCAAATCTGCTTGTTCATCATGGACATGACTAGAAGTACAGTTTACCGTAGTAGTGGATAATTTATGGTTGAGATATAGTTCTCATTTATTGACTGACTTATACAAGGACCATTTGCAATTATGACTATGATGAAAAAGGTACTTTGTGATTCATCTTTGTATTTATGACCTTCAGAGATCTGAAAATCAAAGCAAAGCTGAAGAAAGATCATATGCATAGTTGCAATTTTACTTAGCAACCACTCTGTTTAATTGGCTGAGTTGCTATGTTGTTATGGTAGCTAAACAAGGAATGCCTGTAATTTTATTACAGCTCTGCCAGGTTTCTATAGGTCCTGGTCAGCAAAGTCCAAGTGGGGAGGCCCTTGTCAATTCTCAGAATGGGCAGGAGTTCTGCAACTGTCAGCAAAGGAATTGACAGGGGTATTGAGGCTGGTGCTCCAATTCCTTAAAAATTAAGCCCTACGTTTGAGAGTTTGATCCTTTTTGCAAAATTCAGGTGTTGGCAATAATAACATTTCCTTCCAGTGCATAAAAGTATACATTCTCTGATTAATTGTGGTTTTAAATTACACAGGTGTATAAAAAATATTTTTTGTAATCATCGCAGTTGACTTTTCTGAATCATTTTTTGTTCTGATTTCAAATATATATATAGTTTTTCTGTAGCAGGTATAGTTTCCATGGAGCAGCATCATTATTATAAGGTAATATAAACATCAGAAATATACTGGCGACATTAAGAAAACAGTAATCTACATATCGGAAATAACGTAATAACAAAAATGCTCCTATATCAGACACTTTATGTGATAGAGCAAAACTAAGGAAATTTTTGGAATCAGCACATCAAACTCCATAAAACATACATATTACTTTTGCTGATGATTTGTGTGTGTGTGTCTGTGTGTCTGTGTGTTGACCAGTGTTACTTTGGGCATGCAACTTTGGCCATCAGCATATATTTCACTGGTAAAAATTTTACACGGTGGGTATGTGAAAATGTGTCCAGTGATTTCTATATCGCCCTATGTTATATGAAAAGTTTTATCCACATAGAAAAGACATTTGCACCATCCCCTTTGTGACTTCTAGCCTGGTTTGAGAAACCAACTTTGGGAGTGGGATGGGGGAAATCACAAGCATAATTTTTCAAGGCACTCTGTGGGAAAATAAACAGAATCCATGCAAAAGCGTCCTAACATCCTCCAAATTTCTAAAAAATGGGAGGTTATGTTGATGAAGAGAAGGCCGAATGTGATATTTCCTGCTTTAACAATCCAAATATTTGCTTAGATTGAACAATTACCAATGAGGTGGCTAACCCATACAGCACTAGGGCCAATCTTTGTTAGTTTATGTCAACATGTGTGAGAGCTTCAACCCTGCATGGCCACATTCACATTATGTGGTCCTCCTATCCAGTTTCTTCTAGCAAAATCACAGTTCGACTCAAATTACAAAATGGAAGCTTTGAGGGCCCGAGGGCAAACTGTCTTCAATCTTACCTCAAACAACCTCCAAGGAGCTCCCTGCTAAATTTCAGAGACAACCTTATCAATGAAGTGGATTGTGTTCCTTTTGACATTTCTTAGCCCATTTTGAAGACCTTGTTAAAAATAAAAACTTTAAGCAATAAGCACTGAACTCTTATCTCACCTGTTAATTTATTTATTCATTCTATTTATGTGTCATATTTATATGGTTATCTGTCTTACAAAAATGTGATACTAATAGCACTGAGTGTCCAGAGAAAGGCGTCCTAGAAGTTTAATTAAACAAACGAACGAATGAATAAATAAATATCACTACCTGTTCTATGACAATATCTATATCTGAAGCATTTCAATGATGCCTCATTCTACCTAAAACATGAAACAGCCTTTTCTTTTTCTTTTCTTTTCTTTTTGAGTTTTGCTGGTTTACAAATACCCAGGAAAGATTACCAAATCCAAAACTAACCCCATTTTTTTCTATATAATCCTTACAAGATTATATATTCAAAATATATTATATATTATATATATTCAAAATGGGTGAACAGTGCAGTCAGGTAGTAGGGAAAGCAAGTAGGATGCTTGGCTGCATAGCTAGAGGTATAACAAGCAGGAAGAGGGAGATTGTGATCCCCTTATATAGAGTGCTGGTGAGACCACATTTGGAATACTGTGTTCAGTTCTGGAGACCTCACCTACAAAAAGATATTGACAAAATTGAACGGCTCCAAAGACGGGCTACAAGAATGGTGGAAGGTCTTAAGCATAAAACGTATCAGGAAAGACTTAATGAACTCAATCTGTATAGTCTGGAGGACAGAAGGAAAAGGGGGGACATGATCGAAACATTTAAATATGTTAAAGGGTTAAATAAGGTCCAGGAGGGAAGTGTTTTTAATAGGAAAGTGAACACAAGAACAAGGGGACACAATCTGAAGCTAGTTGGGGGAAAGATCAAAAGCAACATGAGAAAATATTACTTTACTGAAAGAGTAGTAGATCCTTGGAACAAACTTCCAGCAGACGTGGTAGATAAATCCACAGTAACTGAATTTAAACATGCCTGGGATAAACATATATCCATCCTAAGATAAAATACAGAAAATAGTATAAGGGCAGACTAGATGGACCATGAGGTCTTTTTCTGCCGTCAGTCTTCTATGTTACTATGTAAGATAGCCAATATTACAGGACTTTAAGATCTTTTGAAATAAAGATTAATTCAGATGAAGATGAGTAGTAAGATGAAATCCATTCTGGTTGTAGCTTTTGCTTAACATCGCCAAAAGAGTTCCTCTGACCAAAGATTCTTGCTCATATAAAGTGCAACATATAGCAAATCCTGTTCTTCCTGACCTAGAAAACAGGAAGCTGTGAGTTCTAGTCCAGCCTTAGGAATGAAAGGCAGTTGGGTGAGTTTGGACTAGTCATTCTCTCAGACCAGCCCACCTAGTAGGAGAAGGAAAGAGTATTAGGGATGTTTGCTACCTTGAGTTTCTTATAAAGTAATAAGGAAAGATAAACATAAAATCAAATAAATAAATAAGCCTCCATAAAAAAACAGGTATAGTAGGATCTGTATTTAGAACTGTCGTTGTAGCGAGGTTTTAATTTTTTCCAAGAATGTTACATTAACAAGGAGAGATTGCAGACATATTTTAAAATTTAATGTGCGTAAGTAAATGCTCACTTTGCCTCACTGGGTCTCGGTATATTGAGTTAACAGTACACATAAATAAGAGATTGAGTGGACACAAATATTAATGTGTGCTGACCAAATTGACCTTTACCAGGAAACAAGGTCAAAGTTAGTACCCCAGTGGTGTCCTCCCTCTGCCAACTTGCAAGATTTATTACTGCTTTCTTACCAATCAAAACCCAGCAGAAAATTAAAAATTGGACCTGTTTAGCTATAAAAGCCTAGGAGAACGGGCTTCCTTTTTCACACAAGACAAGGAAAAAGAAGCTCGGGAAAACTGCATCCAGACCAACACAAACAGAATAATGCCAAGGAGTTGGGAAATTGTTCTGCTTATCTCTTACTCTTTGTGTTTTTCCAGTGATGCCTTCCGAAGGTAAGACTCCCTCTGGGTTTTTTTTTGGTATATTACCTAGACGTTGACAAGTGCAACAACCAGATAATAACACATCAATAATATGTTGCAAAAAGCAAATGGAATATTCTTTCAAAACAGAAAAGCTTAAAACTACGGCATTGCCAATTCACTGCAGGTATCTGCTGCCATCTGGAGAAGCACATTGGTATATATCAAATCCAGCCAGCTTTCAGACTGCTTGTCAAGCTAGTTGCAAGAAAGCTGGTTTAAATATCAGGGTAGCCGCAACTATGCATCCCATTAATCTGACTGTGGGAAGGAGGATGGAGAGGTTACAACAGTATTTTCCTAAATCCCCAAAACTTTAACCTTAGATTGCCTACAGTTGACCTGTCCCCATTTCTAAGAGGTCTGTAACAGGTGTGCATAAGCACACCACTGTGCCTACCATCCCTGTCCTACTGTCCTCTTTTATCATTACTTTTACTTATGATATGTTATGTTTATACAAACTACTATCCTGTACATGTTTGACAAATAAAATAAGTAAGTAAGTAAATAAGTAAGTGAGTGAGTGAGTGAGTGAGTGAGTGAGTGTTGTGGTTAGCTCTGGCCCAGCTCCTGCCCCAAGGACTGTGGATGTGGGGGAGACATCCACATGCCGCAGGCCTGTTTTGCTCCCAGTGGAATCTGATGATGAAGGCTCGTCTGACCAAGAAGACATGAGTGACAGGGAGGAGGAGAGTGTGGCAGACAGCTCAGAAGGAGATCAATTATCTAGCTCCTCCTTGGATTCGGAACAAGAGTTAATGATACAGCCACGCATGCGGAGAGCGATGCATAGGCAGCAACAACTGAGAGATTATTATCAAAGAAAATGGGGCCACCTGTGGTTGGGTGGGGCTGTGGTAATTAGTGAGGCTGCTATAAATAGCAGCGTGTGGGTTTGGCCATTGTGGAGGATTATCTGATTGTTGTGTTTCGTGCCTGCCTTGCTGACTTCGACCTTGGTGTGTTGCTTTCCCCCCACTTTGAATCTAAAGCAGAGCAAAGGGTGTTTCACTTTGTGAAAGAAGGACTGTGAATTCCCTCACAGCTGCAAGCTAAGTATCACAGAACTGATAAGGGACTTGTACCAATTACCAGTTTGTTTGGAGACCAGTGCTCTTTGCTGTACAAAAAGAGGGCTTAGTTTAAGTGAATTTTCATTATAAAGAACATTGTTTTGAATTTTCAAACGTGTGTGTGTTTGAAATTTGTACCTGTGAATTTTCGGGAGGATTCTACCAGAGAGCCCGACAGAACAGTAAGTAAGTAAATAAATATTTATTAAACAGATTAGAAATGTTTAATTGGTGAGAAGGCTATTGTAGAAAAGCAGGCAAAGGAGAGAAAAGGTTACAGCAACATCCCACAGCCAAAACCTTGAGAGGCATTTAACTCTCTGTATTCATTTGCTCTCCTTACCTTTGGAATAAACTTTGTTTAGCAATTCTGTCTACCTGTCTGCTTTTCAAATCCTAGCAATAATTCCTTTGGGAGTGCAGTTGAATTTCACCAAGCTGTGAATTAAATTAGGGCTACTTTGGGCAGATTAATAAAAAACCTAAACCAAATTAACTCCTCCAAAAAGTCATTAGTAACTCAGAATCTAGATCTACATAAAGAAGTAGGTTTTTCCAGATGTTGGTACCTTTCTTCCCAATGTCTCTTTGCAAAAAGAAAATGTCAAGGTGGGTAGATACCAGGGAAGGAAAGAAGAAAACATATCTTGGGAGCTCTAACTGCTGAGTACACCCAGTGGCTTTATCACAGATTCAGTCACTGTGTTCTGAAAATGATTGAGGTTATTCAGTGCAGGATTATGCTGAGGTTCTCTATTTTTTGCCACTTCTCTCTATCCAAAAGTGCCCCCTCAAAAAAGAAGTTTGCGTGGAATTTGTGGGTCCTGGAAAGATATGTTGTATTGTTATAGATGTCATCAGTGTTACATGAGCATTGCATGAGCACTGATGATGTTACAAATCTAACAAATAATAATAATAATACCTAGTTTAGGTAATGAAATGTCCAAAAGAAAACAACCAAGCTCAACATGTACCAAGGACCTCTCATTTCAACCCTGAGCTACAAACATTATCCTGTATAGATATTGTTGAAAATGCTAAATGTTTCGTTCTTTCCATCCTTATATTTTGGTTCACATCTACCTTCCTCTCTCTTAGCCAAGTATACTTACTATGCCTGTGGTATCATAGAAAGAATATTCTATTTTTTAATTCCTCAACACAGTGATGGGCTCCTACGCAGGTACGCAGAACCGGTAGAAAAAGTTTGGTCAGGTACATAGAACCAGCAGAATTTTTTTTTTTCTTTTTCCCCCTGGGCATGTTTTTTCTATTGCAGTAAATGAGTTTGAATGTGTATAATTTCAGAAGAGCTGTGCATGCATGTGTGTACATACACTTTATATAGTAGATAATGTATATTTTTGTGTGCCTGTGTATAAAATGTATGTACACATATGGCATATATACATAGAATTAAATAGTATATTTTGGAGGTTCAGTAATAATAAGGGAAATTGTATCTCTTTGAGGCGAGGAGAGGCCAGGCACCCTAACCCAAACCCTTGACATGAGTGATGTCAAATTGGCCACCTTTAAGCTAGTCACATGATCCTTAAGCCACCTCGCATGATCGTCAAGCCACTCCCACCTGGTCACATGGTTGGTAAGCCACACCCACAAATAAATCCATGCCCACAGTGTGGTAGTACATTTTTTTTGCAGCCCTTCACTGCCTCAACACCATGATGAGGCAGATGTTCTGACAGTTCAATGTTTTCAGCCTTCCAAAAGGGCTTCAGAAGTAGCATTCACCTACCATACCATTCTTTCCTAGCATTGTATGTTTGCCATCAGGTAGCATTCTAAAAGATTTTAAAATATTTGCCACCAGATAGCATTTGACACTTCCAAATTATTTATAAGAACATAAGAAGAGCCATGCTGAATCGGGCCAAAGCCCATCGAGTCCAGCATTCTGTGTCACACAGTGGCCCACCAATTGTATATGGGGATCTTGAATAGAAAGAGAAGGCAAAACCCTCCCTTTCCCTTGACCCCCAATAAACGGTACTCAAGGGAATCCTGCCTGCCTCAACCAACATAAAGGCAGCACGTGGACATCCGTTTTAATAACCACATCATTTGATGATGTATTTTTATTAAAACAAATTTATTAAAACACATTTATTAAAACATATCATCAAATGTAGAACACTTTCTCTATTAGTCACACATGTGTCTCCACATTTATTGCAAAAGTGACTGTAGAATAGAATAGAATTCTTTATTGGCCAAGTGTGATTGGACACACAAGGAATTTGTCTTGGTGCATATGCTCTCAGTGTACATAAAAGAAAATATAGATTTATCAAGAAACATGTGGTACAACACTCAATGATTGTCATAGGGGTCAAATAAGCAATGATGAAACAATATTAATAAAAATCTTAGGATACAAGCAACAAGTTACAGTCATACAGTCCTAAGTGGGAGGAAAAGGATGATAGTAATGATGAGAAAAAACTAGTAGAAATAGAAGTGCAGACTTAGTAAAAAGTTTGACAATGTTGAAGGAATTATCTGTTTAGTAGAGTGATGGCGTTCGGGGGGGGGGGACTGTTCTTGTGTCTAGTTGTCTTGGTGTGCAGTGCTCTGTAGCAACATTTTCAGGGTAGGAGTTGAAACAGTTTGTGTCCAGGATGTATCCGATTCACGTACCAGTCTTACCATGGTCATTTTTCTACCTGTCAGAATTTCACTCAAAAAAATGCCCTCAATCCGAGAAACACTGCAAGGGATGGGCATGAAAGTGGCAGATGTCCTCCCTTTTTTGAAGCACCATATCTACTACCTTGGTGAAGAGCTTCAAAATAAAACGGCACCTACCATTCTAACAAACTTTGGTGATGTAAGTATGCTCTTAAAGAAAGCAGTCAGCAAATAAAGACTAGCCATACATTTTATACAGATGTTGATGGAATGAATTATGATTTCCCACCTAACAAAAATGTTTTGCTGCTATGATGTGCTTTTCAGTTGCAGTATTATGGTGAAATAAGTATTGGAACACCACCTCAGGTCTTCAAGGTTGTCTTTGACACCGGGTCGGCTAATCTTTGGGTGCCATCCCACCAATGCCCCCCATTGTACAGTGCCTGTGGTAAGTTTTGGAAACATGTAACAATAGAATATGAAGATTTCTACCCTGATGTGTTTTCCCATTATGCATGTGGAACAATGTTATATAACTGGTATTTTTATGCTTGTCACAGTACACTGATATCCTAAAATAGATTTTTCTTATAATTTACACATAGGAGACTTGGACAATTACCAACTTGCAGCCATGAGTTGTAGTGTATGCTAAATTAATGATGAATAATAAGTGTCCTGATATTTTAGTGTATTAAAAAAAATAGAAAAACAATTTAAAAGATAGCACTGGATATTACACATGATTTTGGATGTTAATATTAAATTTAGAAAAAATGAGTACTAAATCATTAATATAATGCCACTTTATAATGCCTTCATAAGGCCACACTTGGAATACGGCATTCAGTTTGTTTGTTTGTTTGTTTGTTTGTTTGTTTGTTTGTTTGTTTGTTTACTTGTTTACTTGTTTACTTGTTTATTTATTTGACTTCTATGCCACCCAATCCCATTTAGGTTGCCATGATGTAAAAAGAATGTTGACACTCTAGAAAGTGTGCAGAGAAGAGAAATAAAGATGATTAGGGGACTGGAGGCTAAAACATGAAGAATGGTTGCAGGAATTGGATATGTCTAGGTTAACGAAAAGAAGGACTAGGGGAGACATGATAGCACTGTTCCAATATCTCAAGGGTTGCCACAAAGAAGGAGTCAAACTATTCTCCAAAGCATCTGAGGGTAGAGTAAGAGGCAATAGGTGGAAGCTAAACAAGGAGAGAAGCAACTTAGAACTAAGGACAGTTAGAACAATTAATCAGGGGAACAACTTGCCTCCAGAGGTTGTGAAAGCTCCAACACTGAAAGTTACTTCCAGAAGAAGTTGGATAACCATTTGTCTGAAGTAGTGTAGGGTTATCGGCCTAAGCAGGGGGCTGGACTAGAAGACCTCCAAGGTCCCTTCCAACTCTGTTGTTGTTGTTATTGCTGTTGCTGATCTATTACTATTACTATTACTATTAAATTCACAATATCTAGTGCTTTGATGCTTGATGTCTCCTCCTGTTTTGTCCCAAACAATAACCCTGTTAGGGGGGTGGGTTGAGAGAGAGATTGACTCAATCTGACTTTCATTCTTGAGGCAGGACTTCCACCCCCCAGTCCCATAACCACTACCCAGAATTATATTACAAACAATATAGTATATGATACACAACACAGAGCACTGAATTTGAAGAACGAATGAACCCTACACTTAGCTTGAATAAAATAGTCCCTAACCAATCAAATCAGCTGGTCATTGATTTATGTACCCAGCTAGTCAAAAAGTGAGACATTTTATCTTCCTCCTCCTTTCCATTGGTGGGTACGCAGTACCAGTAGCAAAACTTTGGCCAGGTACACAGTACCAGTAGCAATCCCCCCCCCCCCCTTTCTGGGCTCTGTGTCTTTCCTATCACAGTAAATGAGGTTGAATGTGTATAATTTTAGAAGAGCTGTACGTGCATGTGTGTACATACCCTTTATAATGAGGGGTTGGCTATTACCTGGGCGGGGTGGAACACAGTGGGGTAGCAAAAATGGAGCTCCACCCCAGAACAGCCAATTTGCACTGCATTGAAACAAAATGCATAAGCCACGGCCACAGTGTGGTAGTAAAAATTTTGGTAGCCCATCACTGCTCCTCTCCCACTGGTTTGTTCATTTTTGTTTTCCATTGGAAACGAAGCTTGACTTTGGAGAGCTGTCTGGAGAATTGTTCTCCTCAGAACAATGATAGCAAAGCAATCGTCATGGAGCTTCTGCAATTGGTCAATGGAAGTTTGGTTCCTGTGTGAAGAGTGAGACATTATTTCTCCATCCTCAGGGCTTTTCCATACAGCTCCAATTCTGCATTTTCTTCTGTCCTTGAGATGGGAAGAAAATGATAGGCAACATTATTTGTTGTGGAGCACAGTAACATTTTAAGGTTTTGTACTGAACCTACAAGGTTCAGTATGATAACAAATTAGGCAAGTAGCTCAATTTTCTTTAATTGCTGTAAAAGTTCAGTTCTAGATAAATAGTGCATAAACTTACTACCCCCACTGTGCCCCCCCCCCCTATGGGTGCAGCAGCCCATCACTGGGGGGAGGGGAAGCTATAGGAAGAAATGTTTGAGAAGGACTTGTTTTCAGGGTCTTATTTTTGGGAAAATATGGTATATGAAGTTGACATTTAAGGTACTTGTTCCTGATGATTCCCAAAGAGTCTTAAACCAATTAATGTTCTATTTATTAATATTCTTTCTTTTAGTTTCACACAATCGTTATGATTCCTCTGTATCAAGTACATACACGCCAAATGGAACCGAAATTGTCTTCTTATATGGCCGAGGACATATTAAGGGTTTCCTTAGCCAGGACATTGTTAGGGTGAGTGCTAATAGGATGATAAGCCTTTGTGCTCCTGAAGGAAGGAAACTGAGTTTCTCTGCTGTCTGACAAATGCCAGGTTATTCACAGGCCTTAAAAACTGAACCACAGGGCTACAAACAAGGAGCATCTCTATGGTTCGTATTGTGGCACTTTGACCATAAGAACATAAGAAGAGCCAGGTTGAATCAGGCCAAAGCCCATCGAGTCCAGCATTCTGTGTCACACAGTGGCCCACCAATTGTCCATGGGGATCTTGAGCAGAAAGAGAAGGCAAAACCCTCCCTTTCCCTTGACCCCCCAACAAATGGTACTCATGGGACTCCTGCCTGCCTCAACCAACATAGAGGCGGCACATGGACATCCGTTTCAATAACCAGACCACATTCATCCCATTTGCACTGTCCAAGATTTGAAGGATACTATACTTACCTTTTTTATCACTGAAAAGAAATCACTGGAAGTTTTATAATAATTATTATTTTTGGGGGAGGGTGGTTGCAGGAACATGCAGGTTGAATACAGGCAGGTGCATTGTAAATATTTAAAGAGATAAATGTTATATGTCTTAGAAGAGTGTTCCCCAACCTTGGCAACTTGAAGATATCTGGACTTCAACTCCCAGAATTCCCCAGCCAGCATTTGCTGGCTGGGGAATTCTGGGAATTGAAGTCCAAATATCTTCAAGCTGCCAAGGTTGGGGAACACTGTCTTAGGAGAGTGATTGCAAACTGTTTTCTTCTTGTGTGCCAAAAATGGAAGTAGACGCATGCACTAGTGAACACACGTGTTGGCACACAAAACCCTTCTTGTGTGCCACACTGCACATGCTCGCATCCCCATGAATGCACAACCTCCACCCCCCCATTGGGCCATTTTTCATCCTCAGGCTTCCCGGAGTGCAAAAAACGACCCAATGTCAAACTGGAAGTTTGGAAAAATAAACATCCAGTTTGCCCGTTGGGCCATTTTTTATCTCCAGAGGCTTCAAGTAGCTACCCTAAAGCCTCCAGAATGCGAAAAACGGCCCAACAGACAAACCAGAAATCCATTTTTCTGAACTTTGCTTTGCCTATTGGGCTGTTTTTCACACTCCAGAGACTTCAGAGAAGCCACCTAAAACCTGAGAAGGGCGAAAAACACCTTCCCCAAAGCCAAAAATCAGCTGGTCAGCACACACATACACATTGGAGCTGACACAGGGCAACGCCTCTTGTGCCCTCAGATATAGCTCTGCCATAGGTTCTGTTGTGTCCACAGGACAGTTAGGCCTTGTACCCGCCCCACATTCCTTGGGCGGGAAAATACTGCAAGGTGATTGGTTGGCTCAGCCTGGGAGCCAGGCATATATATAGCTGCCAGGCACGGCCATGTTTGTCTCGTTTTCAGTTCTGTAACCGTTACTTCTGTTAATAAAGAACCATTACTTATTACAAGATTGCAGTCCTTCATTCCTGCAAAGATTCAACAGGTTCACCATCAGTCTTAGGATATCCAGTTAGTTATAGCATGAGACTGTAATAGAGTTGGGGCTCAAGCTATAGTAATGCAAAAGGGAGACAATCTTATAAGCAGCAATCCATTTACATTTATTCACTAATGCCATGTGAGCATGTACAAAAATGCAGTTTTAATAAAAAACATGGCACTAAAGGACAACGTGACAGGTCCCTTAGTCACTTGAACAATTACTGGGATTGAAGCACAAATGACTTCACTATACATAAAAGTATATGTGGGTGTGTATGAGTGAGGTGGTGGGGGAGCAAAGATGAAGGAGGAATGAAAGAAGAATTATTTTTATTCCCTATGAAGAATGCATTCAACTTATTGCTCTACAGTTCCTTTTTGTGTGCTTTTCTCTAGGTTGCTGGTATTCCTATCATCCAAGTCTTTGCAGAAGCTAGTACACTAACAAATGATCCTTTCTTGTATGCTAAGTTTGATGGAGTGCTTGGTATGGGCTACCCCAGCCAAGCCATTGATGGGGTTACCCCAGTTTTTGATAAGATAATATCCGAAAAGGTCTTGTCAGAAAAGGTCTTCTCTGTCTACTACAGCAGGTAGGTTTTGTTTAGGAATATAAAAACCTATACTTTAAATTATTGCACCAATTCATAATTTGATTGCGCTTTAGATTCACTGTCAGAGAGTGATTATACTTTTTTCCAGAAAATTTGCTACCCATAGATAGGCTTCATACTTTTTTAAAGACAATATTTGGGTGTGTCCAGAAGTGGGCTGCTGCATGGATGGTCCGTTGTGCAATCCTGGTTGGAAAAATGGAGGTGCGCACACATCAAAGTGTTGGTTATGACCTATAAAGCCCTTCATGGCATCGGACCAAATTATCTCAGAGACCACCTTCTGCCGCATGAATCCCAGCGACCGGTTAGGTCCCACAGAGTTGGCCTTCTCCGGGTCCCGTTGACTAAACAATGTCGTTTGGGGGGACCCAGGGGAAGAGCCTTCTCTGTGGCAGCCCCGACCCTCTGGAACCAGCTCCCCCCGGAGATCAGAATTGCCCCCACCATCCTTGCCTTTCGTAAACTTCTTAAAACCCACCTCTGCCGTCAGGCTTGGGGGAATTGAGACACCTCCCCCGGGCCTATACAGTTTATGCATGGTATGTTTGTGTGTATGTTTTTTGCTTTTTAATAAGGTTTTTTTTACTGATTTTAAATTATTAGATTTGTTATACATTATTTTATTGTTGTTGTGGGCTGCCCCAAGTCTACAGAGAGGGGCGGCATACAAATCTAATAAATAATATTAATAATAATAATAATCTTCACATCCCCAATGCATGCACGCGTATGCTCACATGAGATTTGCCTTCTGCGCATGCGCAGAAATCAAAATTTCACGCGAGGATGCCCTTGCACATGAGATTTTGCTGATTTTTGATAGTGTTTTGCTTCCACGCACGCACGGAATAATAATAATAATAATAATAATAATAGTAGTAGTAGTAGTAGTAGTAGTAGTAGTAGTAGTAATAATTTATTAGATTAGTATGCCGCCCCTCTCTGAAGACTCAGGGCAGCTCACAACACAATACACAATATACAAATCCAATATTAAAAACAGATAAAAACCCTTATCATAAAAAAAAAGTTCATCACACAACCCAAACAAAACCATACATAACTTGTATTAGCTAAGGGGCATATCAACTTCCCCAAGCCTGGTGATATAGGTGGGTTTTTAGGAGCTTGCGAAAGGCAAGGAGGGTGGGGGCAGTTCTAATCTCAGGGGGGAGTGGATTCCAGAGGGATGGGGCCGCCACAGAGAAGGCTCTTCCCCTTGGTGATATTGCTTAGTCGACGGGACCCGGAGAAGGCCAACTCTGTGGGACCTAACCGGGTGCTGGGATTTGTGCTGCAGAAGATGGTCCCGAAGGTCCCGAAGGAAGCAAAGAAAACACAAAAAAAACCAGCAAAATCCCGCATGTGCGAGCATCCTCAGGCAAGATTTCACTTCCTGCGCATGCACAGATGAATCTCGCAGCAGCGCATGCACACACCTGCCAGATGCCCCCCCCCCCACCAGTCACTCGGAGTGCATCAGGAGCATACCAGGAGCACCGGCAATGGGGAACCCTTTACTGGGTGTGTCCTCTTAAATCGTCCCAAAGTTCACTAACATTCGATCCTAGATTGTTGGCTAAGCACCAGGGTCTGAAGTTCTTTTAGAATTTGGATGGGGGCTCACAGAGATTTGTTTGTTTGTTTGTTTGTTTGTTTGTTTGTTTGTTTGTTTGTTTGTTTAGTTAGTTAGTTAGTTAGTTAGTTAGTTAGTTAGTTAGTTAGTTAGTTAGTTAGTTAGTTAGTTAGTCCAATACACAATGAGAGCTTTAGTGGGTATATATATATATACACACATAATAAAATACATGATGAAGGTTATAGAGGAGATACTCATAGTAAAATATATCTATGAAAGAATAGAAAAGAAGATCTAGTAATAAAGCATACCAATGAAAGAATAGAAGAAGAGATATAAGAATAGAAGAAAGGAATAGGAGATATAGGAGAGCAATAGGACAGGGGACGGAAGGCACTTGGCTATTGCTGGAGAATACGATTGATTTGCAATATGGAATACCTTTTCAGGATTAGAGTTTAGCACAGGAGCAAGTGAAGCAGAAATAACACTGCTAATATTGAATATTTTGAAGTGTTTCCCCCAGCTGGCCATAAAGATGTAGACACTATGTAGAAAATAGAACCGAGCAAGGGAAAGTCTGATACTAAAAGTTTCTCAAGGGGAAATTTAAACCTGAAATCATCACTGGTGGAGTATTTTGCAGCAGGCATCATCTCTGTTCCTGCCCCCGTCCCACAAATCTTTCTTTTGTATCTTTTGACATTGTGAATCACAGGTAATTTCAATAAATTCTTATCTAATTAGTAATATGACTTTTGCTCTAAGCTTGAGTATTTTTGCTGGAAATACTGATTGCCTTATAAATACTGTCTTAAAAGCAAAATGGCTCTCCTTCATAGGCCTTTAACAAAGTTTGCTAAACCCTGTTGTGCATAAAAATGAGCAAGAATAAGACCATTGTTTTGCGATTTTTTTTCTCCCTCCCTTTGGTCTAGAAACTCAGAGTTGAACACCGGAGGAGAGATTATCCTGGGTGGCAGTGATCCCTCTTACTACATTGGAGACTTCCACTATGTCAGTATTAGCAGAGAAGGCTACTGGCATGTTGATCTTAAAGGGTAAGTTCTGTGTAATGCCAGACTGATAAAATCAAGAACCCAAAAGGGAAATTGTTTGAGTCAACTAAAGATATGAAACATTAATTTGCATTTGGAGATCAGCTTTTCCCAAGGTGACCATGTTTTATAAGATGCTAACAATACATTTTAGGCCCAGTAATCTTCAACATTTTCATCAATGATTTGGACGAGGGGATAGATGGGGAACTTATCAAATTTGCAGATGACACCAAACTGGCAGGAATAGCTAACACTGCAGAAGATAGGCTCAAAATACAGAAGGATCTTGACAAACTTGAACAATGGGCACTATCTAACAGAATGAAATTCAATGGTAAAAAAATGTAAGGTTATGCATTTAGACAAGAAAAACAAAATGACAGGTACAGTATATGTGGTACATTGCTCAACAGGAGTAACTGTGAGAGGGATCTTGGAGTCCTAGTGGAGAACCATTGAAATATGAGCCAGCAGTGTGCAGCAGCTGCCAAAAAAGCCAACAGAGTCCTAGGCTGCATTAACAGAGGGATAGAATCAAGATCATGTGAAGTGTTAATACCACTTTAAAAGGCCTTGATAAGGCCACACTTGGAATACTGCATTCAGTTTTGGTCACCAGGATGCAAAAAAGATGTTGATAAGTGCAAAGAGCGACAAAGATGATTAGGGGGCTGGAGGCTAAAACAAAACACCCTGAGTCTGCAGAGAGGGGCAGCATACAAATCTAATAAATAATAATAATAATAATAATAATAATTATTATTATTATTATTATTATTGTTGTTGTTGTTGTTGTTTTGTTGTTGTTTTATTGTTTGTTGTTGTTGTTATTATTATTATTATTATTATTATTATTATTATATGAAGAACGGTTGCAAGAACTGAGCATGGCTATTTTAATGAAGAGGATGACTAGGAGAGACATGATAGCAGCGTTCCAATATCTCAGTAGTTGCCACAAAGAAGAAGGAGTCAACCTATTCTCCAAAGCACCTGAGGGTAGAACAAGAACCAATGGTTGGAAACTAAAAAGAGAGAGAAGTAACTTAGAACTAAGGAAATATTTCCTGACAGTTAGAACAATTAATCAGTGGAACAGTTTGCCTCCAGAAGTTGGGAATGTTCCAACACTGGCAGTTTTTAAGAAGATGTTGGATAACCATCTGTCTGAAGTAGTGTAGGGTTTCCTGCCTAAGCAGGGAGTTTGACTAGAAGACCTCCAAGGTCCCTTCCAATTCTGTTGTTGTTGTTATCATTTTCCTTACAAACTACAGGTAGTCCTTGACTTACAACAGTTCACCTAATGACCAGTTACAATGGCACCGAAAAAAGTGATCGATGACAATTTTTCCACACTTGTGAGCATTGCAGCATCCCCGTGGTCACATGAATTACAGATGCTTGACAACTGATTCACATTTATGACAACTGGAGTGTCCCGGGGTCATGGGATCTTCTTTTGTGACCTTCTGACAGGCAAAGTCAATAGGGAAGCCATATTCTCTTAGCAACCATTCTTACTAATTTAACAACTGCAATGACTGGGGCAAGAAAAGTCATAAAATGGGGCAAAACTCCACTTAACAAATTTCTCACCTAGAAACATAAATGTTGGGCTCAATTGTGGTCGGGAGTTGAGGAATACCTGTACAGTGATACCTCTACTTACAAACTTAATTTGTACCGTGAAATGTAGAAATGTTTGTAAGAAGAAGCAATTTTTTCCATAGGAATTAATGTAAAAGCAAATAATGTGTGCGATTAGGGAAACCATAGGGAGGGTGGAGGCCCCATTTCCTCCCAGGAGATTCCTAGAGCAGTGATTTTCAACCTTTTTTGAGCTGTGGCACATTTTTTACATTTACAAAATCCTGGGGCACACCACCAACCAAAATGACACTCTAAGACAGTATATATTATACATATTATCCCCCCCCCTTGTGTGTTTGTATACACACTCTTGAACCATTTCCAAAAACAGGTGAGGGCTGGGTTTTTTCTCTCTCTTATTCTTTGGGTGCTTTTTATCATATGCTTTAAATCAACAGACACTTCTCTCTTTTGTTTTTCTCTCTTTCCTCTCATTCTCTGCCTCAATCATTTTATCATTTCTCTTTTTTTCTCCCCTTTTTTCTCTCATTTCTCTCTCTCCCTCTCCTTCTCTCTCTCTCTCTCTCCCTCTCTCTTCCTATCTTTCTCTTTCTTTCTCTCTCTTGCTTTCTTTCTCACACACACGCTCTCTCTCTCTTTCTTTCTCTCTTTCTTTTTCTCTCTTGCTTTCTTTCTCTTTCTCTCTCTCTTGCTTTCTTTCTCTCTCTCACACACACTCTCGCTTTCTTTCTCTCTCTCTCTTTCTCTCTCTTTCTCTTGCTTTTTCTCTCTCTTGCTTTCTTTCTCTCTTTCCCTCTTGCTTTCTTTCTCTTTCTCTCCCCTACTCTCTCTTGCTTTCTCTCTCTCACTTTTTCTCTCTCTCTCTTGCTTTCTTTATCTCTCTCTCTGTTTCTTTCTCTCTCTCACTCTCTTTCTCTCACTCTTGCTTTCTTTCCCTTTCTGTCTCTCTTTCTCTCTCCCCTCTTGCGGCACACCTGACCATGTTCCACGGCACACTAGTGTGCCGCGGCACACTGGTTGAAAAACACTGTCCTAGAGAGGCCCCATGGAGGCTTCTCCCCACCTTTTCCAGCCCCATTTCCTCCCAAGAGACTCCTAGAGAGGCCCCACGGAGGCTTTTCCCCCCTTGTCTGTTCCCATTTCCTCCCAGGAGATTCCTAGAGATGCCCCACAGAGGCTTCTTCTTGCCTTTTCCGGTTACAGGTTTGTAAGTGGAAAATGGTTTTTGAGAAGAGGCAAAAAAATCTTGAACACCCGGTTCTTATCTAGATAGGTTCATAAGTAGAGACTTTCTTAGGTAGAAGTACCACTGTATTGTGACATGCAGATCAGGAGTTCAAGACCTTGAATGCCAAGATTGTTGTTTTAGCTTCATTTTGACACACGAGACTTATTCTTCAAAAGTACAGGCATGTCCAAATGCTGTTTTGCTTTCTCTGCAGCGTTTCTATAGCAAATGATGTAGCGTTTTGTCATGAAGGATGCACAGCAGCTATAGATACCGGTGCTTCCTTTATCAGCGGACCAGCCAGTTTGGTATCTGTCCTGATGAAAAGCATAGGAGCTCTTTTCCTAGTAGAAGAAGAAAAGGTAAGAAATCTGAGCTTAACTTTTTAAAAGTTGATCCTCTTTTCTAATCATGGGAAGACATGAATCTAAACATCAGCAATGAGATATGAAATATATATTTTTTTAATTTCCAGACCCTTTCATATAATGTCCAGGCTCACTAGTGTTTACATTTTTCAAGTGTCCAATTTTAGCACATTTCCCTTTTTTAAAAAAAAGGGAAAAAAAATCAACTTCAGTAGTTTACTCAAAAGTGTAAAGTCTAAATAGTTTAAACTGCAAGGTTGTTTAAGAAAAATCTAGATTAAATCTGGATAAGGAGAGATTCCAGTGATGGACTACCAAAATTTTTACTACCACACTGTGGGCGTGGCTTATGCATTTTGTTTCAACATCTTTCAGTACAAATTGGGTGCTCTGGGGTGGAGCTCCAAATTTTGCTACCGGAACTGCGTTCCTGACTGTTCCCGCAGGAGCCCATCACTGAGAGATTCCCATTGCAATTGGAAATATTATTGTTAGGTGGTTCCCTATCCTGATATCTTCCCTATAGTGATGAAGTATCAGCTGGGAAAAGCAGACGTAAGATCTTTTCCTATTACCTGTAGCACCGAGACTTATAACATAGGACTTAAAGGCCTGTCGAATCTTCTATTTCCTTTATCCTCTCACAGTACGTCGTTCAATGTGAAAGCATTCCTGGGCTGCCTGACATTTCCTTCCATCTTGGAGATATGACCTACTCACTCAGCAGTTCTAGCTACGTTCTCAAGGTAATATCTGGAGCCATGATTTCCAATTAAAGGAACAAATATGGACGAGCAACAAGGTTTAGATAAAACCTGGAAAGCCAAAGATCAGAGAAAATAAATTGGGGAGGGACTTTTGAGAGCTGGTGATTAAATCAAAGGTCTGACACAGCAGTGGGTTGCTCCCAGTTCAGTCCAGTTCTGTGAACTGGTAGGGGCAGTGGGAGGCTTCGCCCCCCCCCCCACCTGGGACATGAGCAAACCAGTAGTGACAGGATTTTGAACCCACCACTGTTCTGACAGTGAGTAAACCGGCAAGCAGTTCATGATGTTTGTGTGTATGTTTGGTTTTTTATAATAAGGGTTTTTAGTTGTTTTATTAAATTGGATTGTTACATGTTGGTTTTTTTATCATTGTTGTTAGCCGCCCCGAGTCTGCGGAGAGGGGCGGCATACAAATCCAATCAATCAATCAATCAATCAATCAATCAATAAAGTCACATTATTAGGAATTACTCAGGGCATCTTGCTGATTTATTTCCTTTTGTTTGGATTGCTTTCTCTGCAGCATGCAAACTATGGGGAAGATTTCTGCATTGTGGCATTCTCAGCTTTGGACATTCCTCCTCCCTTAGGCCCTCTCTGGCTTCTCGGTGCAACTTTTATTAAGCAATACTACATTGAATTTGACCGGCAGAACAATCGGATCGGCTTTGCTGCATCGCTCTGAAAGCAAAAAAAGTCCCATTTTGGAAGATGTTCCCTTTTGAGAGATTGAACTGTGAAAGAGAATAGCTTGATAACGGATTTTTTTAAAAAATAAATATTTTAAAAACAGATTGATAACATAGTCTATTGTACAGTAAACAGTTGTGTCCTTTTAGTTGTAGCATTTTGTATCCCACAATTTCTTTCTTAAAATCAAATTAAATGACACAGAAAATTACCAAGGACCTTCAGTTTATTTTGCATTTGCATTTAAACTTATCTCTGCTTAGCTTCACCTGTTGGATGAATCATTTTGCAATGTCATCATTTCGTGGATTGGTATCAAACCAACTTTCAAATAGCATTAGCATTTAGCAATAGCATTTAGACTTATATACCACTTCACAGTGCTTTACAACCCTCTCTAAGCGGTTTACAGAGTTAGCATTCTCAAGGCCTCCTGGCCTCCCTATTTTGCTATTACAGTATAGTGGAAAGTCAGTAATATTCAAATTAATAATGGCTACTATTTGGCAGACCTCATATTCTGCAATGACCATCAAACAAAATCAATTTCCAGATTTAAAGGAATTATTTCTATCTTTAGGCATTATGTAAATTTCTTTTTATGGGTATACTGTGAGTACACATACAATGACAATAATAAAGTATTTATTTCTGAGGAAAAGCTGTTTCTTTCATTCCCCGGAATAAAAATTCAATTATTTAGTAAAGACAGTATAGAATGTCTTTTCCAACAGTTCTTGTTCCCATCCAAGAATATCTTAGATATTATTTTATATAATTAATCACTAAGTCTAATTGCCACTTCCATACACATGCTTGCATTTAAATCAGGGCTATCAAACTCGTAGCCTGCAGGCTCAATGCGTCACATACTGGCCACACTTATACTCAGTTTAACAAAGGAGAAAAAAGTCATTTTACATCACAAGCTTGACACCCCTTATCATCTCGGGTTAGAGGGGTTTAGCTGGCTTTGACTAAGATGGATTTCAGTCCAAACCAACAGACCAGATTTGACAAACCCAACTATGGTGAGCTGTAATTCTCCAAAATTAAACCACTGCTGAGTATTTCTATCGCATAAAGCATCCATTATCACCTCCACCAATAAGTGACAGGACAATTTCCTGTCTGCCAAGGTGTATGACATAAAGATGACTTTGGAAGGAAGCCACTAGTGACCTGCAACCAGGAGATATTAGCAATTCACACACTATTCCCAACAAAGCAATTAAGCAAACTGAGTCCCACAAAGAAAATAGAACAATTATAGCAGTTCTAATTAAAGTAATTAGACTCATTCTCCTTTTAAAAGGGAGGGGGGAATCACTCCCTGCAGCTTGATGATACTTATTCAATTAATTGAGTTTGAGTTAGTTAGCTGGATATTTAAGGGAAGGATATTTTTTTTCTCCCCTGTAGAAAATCACATACTGTACTTTGAGTGAAATTAACTTCAAACTATTTTATTTTGGGGAAATATGTGAACATTTTCCTGACTAAAGATTTTGTGGTTGTAATATACTAAATCTTGTTCCCACAAAAAACTTTTGCTGAGAACTTGCTTCTTGCCATTTCCACATCAAATGTAGGTGATATTCACACATTTCTCTACAAACAAACAAGATCGCAGTTACAGTATATGGAAAATTAACATGCTGGACAGAGAAGGGGATTTTAATGAAGGTGGCTATTGATAGATCATCAAAATAAAAAGGACAAGCAAAATACAAAATGAAAAAGGAACAGAGATCTGCATATGACAATATATAGAAACACATTCTGGTATAATTGTTATTTGAATAAATGTAAAACAGAATTCATTATACCCTGTAGTATATTAGATGATACTCTGTATGTAGTATCATCACCTAACCCCCAAAACTTTACCCTTAGACTATCCACGGTTGATCTCTCCCGATTCCTAAGAGGTCAGTAAGGGGCGTGCATAAGTGCACCAGAGTGCCTTCCCTCCCCTATCCTATGTTTCTATTTTACTAGTATCATGTATTGGTATATAAATATTATATCTTTGTATACCACCAATATGTACTTGACAAAACAAACTTCAGAACTTTTACACTTATTAGATTTATTTTTAAACCAGACGTGAATTTGAATAGCCATTTGCAGTGTAGTATTATTATTATTATTATTATTATTATTATTATTATTATTATTTTTATTTATTTGACTTCTATGCCACCCTTCTCTGAGGACTTGGATGGACGAGTAAGTAAGGCATCCAATTCAATACTGTATTTAGACTATGGATCAGAGGTGGGTTCCTCCCAGTTTGCCCGAACTGGTAGCAACCTGCTAGTGATGCCACAATGATGTCACAGAATCGGTTCACCCAGTGCTGGTCGTGGAGGCTGCCATCTTTTTAAAAAAAATTAAATATTGTTTGGGGTTTTCTTCTTCTGAGCATGTGCAGAAGCCAAATTTCCCCGCCATAAACATGCATCACCATCTTGTTTTTAGCTTTTTAAAAAAAACATTTTTAAAAAAAATTGGCATTGTGCATATGCACGTGCCCCCTCATATGGCATGACCATACAGCATGGGAAGAATCAAACTGGCAGCAGGGTACATTAGAACCCACTCCTGCCACGGGTGTCAAAATTGCAGCATCACATTGCCGTCAGATGACGTTTCGCGATGCTTTCTCTCTTAGCACGACACACCTGGCCCAGGGGCTGAAAGTTTGACACTTTGATTAAGCACATCTTCTGTTGCTTCCAAATACTACTACGTATCAATCCATTGAAAATGGAAGCTTTCAAAATACTGCGTTGTTTCAGTTGCAGTTTATGTAATTGAAAACATGGACTATCAATACCAAGATCAAGCACCGCTACATTGCTGTCTGCGTAGCTTTTAATCATAGGCCACTACTATTAGGATACTTTTTACCACGCCAAAATAATTTCCCGATCTGTGTAATTCCACGTATTGTTTACATTCAGCAGCTAAAATTATTTTTATCTTTTGCAAATAAAAAAAAGGGGGGAGGGTGACATCTCAGTTTTCCACTGCTGAGGCTTTGTAAAACTATGAATCATCTCCTTTCCCACTGACAAAAAATATTGTGTCACCCCAGATTCATCTTAAGTGGCTTTTTATTTGCAGGTCTTTTAAGGGAAAAGATGGTTCAGCAGCCACTCATTTTTGTTATGTCCCACAAATATACACCATCCAAGTAACTCTACTTCAAAATAGAGCTGGAATTGATATGGAGCATTGAGGCTTTAAATCTTGCAATTGTCTTCACTCATACTAGCAACAGAGCTAGAGCAAAACTGACAAGATTTATCTCTGGTCTTCTTATGGATGAAATGATGGAATACTAGTAATTTTTCTTTTTTGTGTAGGAGTGGGGCTTGACAGAATTGGGTCCCCTTTCTCTTCACAAAGAACAAATGCAATAGATGTACTCCTTGACTTATGACCATTTGTTTCATGACCGAGTTACAATAACACTGAAAAAAGTCACTTAAGACTGATGCTTACAACTGTTGTAGCATCTGTGTGGTCATGTGATTAAAATTCAGATGCTTAGCAACTGGCATATATTTACAAAAGTTGCAATGACCTGGGCTCATAATTATAACTATTCCAGGGTGCTCCAGTTCTTCAAGTTGAGCATAGGGGGGAAACCTGGTTTGAAGCAATCAGACTTAGTACTGCCCTATGAATGACTGTGGGTGACAATGTCCAGGACGTAAGGGGTGAGAGGCATGCTTTGCACTAGCTAAAAGTGAGCAACTGTTAACCAGCCTATTTCCATTATAATTGCTCCATCAACAAAGCCATCAGTGAAGTACAGATGAAATGAAGTGTAGATCCCATAGTATCCATGGCAGAACCCATGTCACATTTTTAACCACTGACACAGTTAAGGAACACTTTTAAATTTAGAAATGGGAGTGGGGAGGAGGATGCTGTGCTGGAGTTAGGACCAGGTGTGAAAAGGATCTCGGTTTGACACACAACCGTTTCACAATATTTATTTGAATCAGGACCGGGAATTCCTCTCGCCAAGCTTGAAGATACTTAGCCTTTAATTGCCTGATAGCTAAAAATTGACTAATTGACCTGACTAAATCATCTCCACCTGCACCAGTTGAAATCCCCGCTGGATTCTTGCTTATCTTGTCACAAACCAAGTTAGCTGCCTATCCCTTAAGAATATTGCTCCTCACCTGATATTCCAATGCACGGCTCAATGAAATATTCCCATTTCCTGAATTGGCACAGTTCCCTGAAAGTCTCACCTAACCGCTGTTATCAGAGTCCGCGTGGCAAGCTAGGCTACGAGCGTTGCGCACTTGTTGTTTGTGGCTCGGAACAACTCGCTCGCGAACAACAAACCAGCATTGCGCAGCGGCGCTTCACCTCCGCGCAAACAAGTGGAAAAGACTCGCCGCGCTAAAAAGCGCACATATGGGTGCTTGGTGGAGGCTTGTTCCCTCGTCAGCAATTCTTTTTCCCCTCAACCCACCCCACCCACCACCACCCCGGCGTCTTGCATCCAAAAATTCCCCCAAACCCCCACCCCTATCCCGGCGTCTTGGATCCAAAAATTCCTGGGAGCTGAGCTTGGTGCGCGCGCTTTTGGTTTGGAAGCTCCAATCGTGGCGTGCGCTAACAAAAGTGCTGGGAACAGCAGCTCCCCGGCAGGAAGGTGGTCAGCCGGCTAGGGCATCCTTGGCATCCTCCTCCTCCGCGCCGGGTTAGTGTGTTCCGCCACTTGCCCTCCAAGAGGAGGGCTGCTTTTTGGTGGTGGGGGGGGGACTGCTGTGGTCTCTGGCGGCGAACGATTCCTCCCTCTGACATCACAATCCGGGCAGCATGGATGTTCCAATAAGACTTGCTTGCTGGGGGTGCGGTGGGAGGAGGAGGAGGAGGAGGCGGTGGTAGTGGTAGTGGCGGCGGCGTGACTCATGGATTCCTCTCGGGGCTGGCTCCTCCTCTCCCAGCCTCTTCCCATCTCCTCCACATGGGCTACCTCGCAAGCCTCCCGTTGCTGAGGCGGGTGGGGGGTGGAGTTGCTGGGTGGGCAAAAGGCTGCTCTTCCGTTTCCCCAACTCTGCCTTGCACCTGAAAGAAGCCCGAGCCGCGTGGTTGTGCTTTGGAGCTGCCGATGGGGCATGGAGGCAGCGGAGGAGGAGGAGGAAGAGAGCGCGCGCGTCTTCTCCAGCTACCCAGCCGTCCGGCGGGTCGGCATTGCAGTGGACGAGACGAACGTCCTGCCGGGGGCTCTGCAGCTGATCCGGACGCTCAGACCACAATGGGAGACGGAGCGAGTTAAAACCAAGGTACAAAGGCAGGGATAATGAGAGAGAGAGTTCACTCGCAGCCGGCGGCCAAAACGCACTGCCTTGGGCGCGACTGCTCGGCATCTTCTTCTTTATCTTCTTCTTTATGTTCTTGTGTAAGGATATTGGTGGCATTAAAGAAGGAACAGCAGCGAGGGGCGTGGGGGGGGAGCGGGAATGCTATGCAGGAAGTGCAATTCATCTCTTGGGTGGGTTTTTCTCTTTTTCTGTTTTTTAAGGAAACATTCAACAGGTCGAGGTTGGGTTTGGGAGCCACGAGCCTTTCCCCATTTAAAATGGACCAGGCAGCTTAGCTCTTTTAAGCTTTTAGCTTGCACACCTTCCACGGGAACACAGTGCTTTAAACTCACCCGTTGGATTCTCTGATCGCTTGTTTTATCAAGGTTAATCCAAAATTGGATCTTTCCCCAACCCTTTCTGTACACGGAATGTGGATTTGAATCTCCTTACCGTAGTTGGCATGCAGAGTGGGGGTCCTTCAGCCACAGATTAATCGGGACTCCCTTCTGAATGTTTAAGTGGGTGAAACACCCACTTTGTTCTCTTATGATCTTTAAACACCATCTGAACGCTATTCCTCCTCCCCTAAGATCACCCCATGGTTAGAAGGAATCGATTTGTAAGTGGAGAGGTTTCCCCTCCCAGTTCTTTGTAGTCTAGTCTTGTTTAAGCATCAGGTGTGATTGCAGGCATACTGGGAGAGTGGGATTTGATAGTCACTGCCGCCTATAATTTCTATTTCTGTGACTCAGTGGTTGTATCTGTAAAATAGAAATAGAATGAACCTTCCTCTTACTCAGAAAGACCCTGAACATTAGCTGGCCACCATCAATCTTTCACCCAATCATCAATTTTCTGTGACATTGAATCCCTTATAAAGCATGTATATAAGTAAACCAATCTATGTTGGTTTACCAGTACCGTAATGTCTTTACAGCAATCTCAGAATAGCAAGCCACTCATGACTGTAGCAATCCATAGAATAAGAAGTGCATTGCTGTGCTACACCCTATTTTTTTTTTCTCTCAGCTTTTGCACTTCAGCACAGGTAAAACACTTAGCCAAGATTGCAGGAAATTGCCCGGTAGCCATGACCACTGATCTCTGTTGAGACTCTTAAAAAGGAAAAATCTGTAAATCACACAGTTCTTGGAAGAATCTCATTTTAATTTAGATTTTACACTTATATGGAAGAAACTATAAAAAACATCGCACAGAGAATCCGTGTGCTGGTTCTATATATCTGCTTTTTCCATGATACAGCCAGTTCATGTCTACAAAAGTTTATTTTACCATCTCTGTTTATAGACTGTAGTAGTTGTGCTCTTTGGAATAAATGAGATCCTATGTTAAATATAGTAGAGTCCCTGACTCAAAAGCATTTAATGACAGTCTCACAAGATTGCAACTTTGTGCATGTGCTCATGGTTTTAAGTAGTTTTACATGTTGGACATATGGATAACTATGCTGAATAATCTATAATTAAGAAAAACTTGCTTGAAGCATCTTCTAGAGCAGTGTTTCCCAACCTTGGCTACTTGAAGCTATTGGACTTCAGCTCCCAGAATTCCCCAGCCAGTGAACGCTGGCTGGGGAATTCTGGGAGTTGAAGTCCAAATTGCTTCAAGTTGCCAAGGTTGGGAAACACTGTTCTAGAGAGTGAAAACAATACATAACATGAACTTGCTCTGCATGAACTAACAATGAATGTCTTGTCAAATGACGGTTACTGATCCCTCTATTACCAAAGTAAGTACTTTGATGTTGGTTAATAAGTGAACCTCCACTTTAACAAAGCAGAAAGATTTCTGTTCCTTTTTTCTTGAAACTGCCAGCAACCCCCCCCCCCCCCAAATGTATGTAACATAGAAACATAAAAGACTGACGGCAGAAAAAGTCCTCATGATCCATCTAGTCTGCCCTTATACTATTTTTTGTATTTTATCTTAGGATGGATATATGTTTATCCCAGGCATGTTTAAATTCAGTTACTGGGGATTTACCAACCACGTCTGCTGGAAGTTTGTTCCAAGGATCTACTACTCTTTCAGTAAAATAATATTTTCTCATGTTGCTTTTGATCTTTTCCCCAACTAACTTCAGATTGTGTCCCCTTGTTCTTGTGTTCACTTTCCTATTAAAAACACTTCCCTCCTGAACCTTATTTAACCCTTTAACATATTTAAATGTTTCGATCATGTCCCCCCTTTTCCTTCTGTCCTCCAGACTATACAGATTGAGTTCATTAAGTCTTTCCTGATACGTTTTATGCTTAAGACCTTCCACCATTCTTGTAGCCTGTATTCTTGTATTCCTTGTACACCATTCTTGTAGCCCGAATATGTATGTATTCCCTTGCAAAAAAAGCAACACTGCCTTTGAAAAGATCTTTTCTACCAAGTGGCTTCTAAACCTGGATTCTAGAACTATCTTCACTTTTAAGTAGCTATGTGCAAACTCAGTTTGGAAATCAATTGAGATATTTTTCTGCATATTGAAGACCCTTTTTTTCCTCCTATGCCCATTTCCAAGAATGTGATGGGGTTCAAAGCTTGGCTCTTCTCCAGCCCCTTCTGTGAGGCCCCAGATACCCCCGCTACCACCATGAGATTTTGAAAAAGCCAAACCAACCATTGCCTTACATGGGAGACTTGTCGGGCAGCCGATATGGATATGCAGCAGATGATGGGTGATAATAATAATTTAATAATAATGATAATTTATTAGATTTGTATGCCGCCCCTCTCCACAGACTCAGGGCGGCTCACAACAATAATAAAACAATGTACAATGTGACAAATCTAATGTTTAAAAGAAAACACATTAAAAACCCAACATTTAAAAACCATGCAACACAAGCATACCATACAGAAAACTATATATTATGTATTATGACTGTGTTTTATACTGCCAAGAAAGGTGAGGGATGCTTTAGAGCAGTGTTTTTCAACCAGTGTGCCGCGGCACACTAGTGTGCCGTGAGACATGGTCAGGTGTGCCGTGGGGAAATTAAACATGGGTCCCCAAACTACCATTCCTGCCAGGATATCCCTATTGTGTTCATTGAAACAGGCCCAGGTCTCACACTAAGTGAGTATAAATACATTTAGAAACTATATTATTAACTATATGTATAATATGTACTGCATTAGAGTGTCATTTTGTGTAATTTTGGTTGGTGGTGCGCCCCAGGATTTTGTAAATGTAAAAAATGTGCCCCGGCTCAAAAAAGGTTGAAAACCACTGCTTTAGAGACATGCATATTATAAACACCTTCTGGCTTGGGTAACATGCACCTTGATTGGGGGTTGGGGAAATGGTGGGCTTCCATCAGAGAGAGCAATATACCTGGACTTGCTGAAGCTCATGTATATGTCCCTCCTCCTCCTCCTCCCACCTTCTCCTCCTCCTCCTTGTGGCATTTGGTAATAAACAAGTGTAGCTGAAGGTCTCTGGAAGCTTCCATTTCACTAAGTCCCTGGAGTCTGAGCAGCTATGTTGCTGTATTCAGAATGCCATTGAGGAAGGCAGATGCGTACTCAGACCTTTGGGGAAAGCTCACTTCGTTGTGATAAAGTGAAAATAAACCTTTTCCTGGTGTCATGCAGAGAATTCTACTGGTTCTATTTTTCCTTCTATTTTTTTTTTGGTTCTAATTCAGTAGGAAGAAGGGACATTTGCTTTCATTGTTTATTTTAGAACAAGAAAGAACGTCGATCATTTTATTTGTATGCCTAAAATGAAATATGCTATTCTTGCAGTTGTTGAATTAGGAGGAGTGTGAATTGTACAATCTTGTCAGTTTTTGCTTATCCCTTCGGTCTTCAGCCACTCTGGCTTTCCATCCTGCAGATCCCTAGGGAACACATCATCAATCCATGGAGACCTTTTTGAGTGATTGAATGATGTGTAGCATAAAGCATCTTCCGCCTAAAATAAAATAAACTTAGAAACACTTCTTCCTTGAGGGTGAAGTTTCATCTCTGAGCTTGTGGGTTGGTTTCTGAATGTTTCATTCCCAGACTAGGTAACATTTTCAGTGGAGTTTAAGGGGCGACAGTGTTCTTCTGTTTATAAATACTTCGTGTGGACAGTAGGTCTTCTGAGGGTGAGGTCACATCAGGTCAGGGTCTTGTGATGGTCTTGTGATGTGACTTCACCACCCGAAGACTACTGTTCACATGAAGCCCTTACATACAGAAGACTGACACTGACATCCCCTAAATGCCACTGAAGATGTTACCTAGCCTGGTTATGAAACATTTGGAAACCAACCCACAAGCTCAGAGAATGAATCTTCAGCCTCATCCTACACCTAAGAAACAGATATGCGGCACTATTGCCTCCTCCCCCTCCTATGGCAGGGTCCACTTAAAATACACTTAGAAATACTAACAAGACAAGTTTGAAAGACTTTATCCAGAACCCAAGAGCAAGATAGAAAAGAAACACTTTTTTTCTGGAAAAGAAAACTTCTGAGAATGAGATTAAAGCAACATCAAGTATCAGGTTTGTTTGTTTGTTTGTTCGTTCGTTCGTTCAATTTTTATGCCGCCCTTCTCTTAGACTCAGGGCAGCTTACAACATGTTAGCAATAGCACTTTTTTAACAGAGCTAGGCTATTGCCCTCACAATCCGGGTCCTCATTTTACCCACCTCGGAAGGATGGAAGGCTGAGTCAACCTTGAGCCGGTGATGAGATTTGAACCGCTGACCTTCAGATCTACAAGTCAGCTTCAGTGGCCTGCATTACAGCACTCTACCTGCTGCGCCACCCCGGCATCTGTAACACTTGTGTAACTCCCAATCCTAATACCTTGTAATACTAACATAAAAAGATTCATCTATTCATAGAAACATAGAAAACAGAGGGCAGAAAAAGATCAGTGGTCCATTGAGTCTGCTGTTTTGAGTGGTTTGTTTGTGTGTGTTTAATTTATTCCTTATTTCTAATTATTTTATTGTATTTTTTTTTTACCAGATGATAGACGTATATTCTAAGTTACAGATAATTGACCCATCCTATTTGCTTGAAGTTGGTTCCCAGCTTCCACAATTCTTTCTGTGAAGTAATTCTTTCTAACATTACTTTTGAACCACCCTTTTGTTAGTTTGAGGTTATGCCCTTGTGTTCTTGATACTTGTTTCATATTGAAACTACTATCTTTTAGAAACTTATGCACACCCTTAATATATTGAAAGGTTTCAGTCATGTCCTTCCATTTCCTTCTGTTCTGCAGGTGGTACATCAGGGATGTCAAACTATAAAAAGCGGCATCACGTGACGTATCGAGACTTCCCCCCACTTTGCTAAATTGGGTGTAGGTGTAGCCAGTGTGTGATGCATTCAGGATGCATTTGGCCTGCAGCTCACAAGTTTGACAGACTTGCTATACCTGTTCAGTTCCTTTAATCCAGTGCTTCTCAATTATTTTCTGTTACGTACCCCCTAGATAGAAGTAAACATTTCACACACACCCAACTCTCCACCAGGACGATTGTTCAGCATGTTTTCGCTGAAAAAATTCAAATGGCTTATCACTATGATTGGGATGTAATGTGTTTAAGTGCTTCTTAATTCATTTGGCTTCATGCTGTCCTCTACCAACATTTTTAGACACAGTAAACGTACCGGTGTTTCCTTGTCTCCCACTGTAGTCACAGTGAAGCCAAGCACTACATACACTTTGTAATATTTGCTCATCTTAGCTTTCAGGAGACTTACGTTTGTCTCATTGTCTCCATCTCTCTCCTCCTTTCTTTTCATCCCTGTTAAATATACTGCTAAAAAAATAAAATAAAAGGAACACTCAAATAATACATACTAGATCTGAATGAATAAATGACATATTCTAATTGAATACTTTGTTCTGTACAAAATTGAATGTGCTCAACAGCATGTGAAATTGATTGTCAATCTGTGTTGCTTCCTAAGTGGACAGTTTGATTTCACAGAAGTTTGATTTATTTGGAGTTATATTGTATTGTTTAAGTGTTCCCTTTATTTCTTTTGAGCATTGCATTTTTCTATGGTGTCTCTTAAAGGTTTGTTATATGCACTTCATATCTCCTACTCTGTGCTGTGTGCTATTGTTCGGTGCAAAAAAAACCCTACTCCCTGCGGCAAAAAATGCACGTTCCCTGGGGTCACACACACACACCGCATCATTTCACTCCCCCCCCCCCCAGTGGGGGCTGCCCCACTATTTGAGAAACACTGCTCTAATCTCTCCTGATATCTTTTCTCCCACAGATCTTGCTACAGAGTCCTGAGATGAGCAACATTTTTGTTGCTGGTCTTCGGACTTACTCGGTATGATCAGTATTTTTTTAAAGGGACGTCTCCAGAACCTGTATTCCAAATGGGGTCTGACTAAAGCCCAATATCAGTGATGGTGAACCTATAGCGTGGGTGCCACAGGTGGCGCGCAGAGTCATATCTGCTGGCACGTGAGCCGTTGACGAAGCTCACACAGGTGAATGTGTGTGCCAACCAGCTGATTTTGGGCTTATACAGAGGCTGGGGGGCATTTTGGGCTTCCAGAGAGCCTCCAGGGGGAATGAGGGAGGGCATTTTTAACCTCCTCCGGCTTCTGGGAAGCCTTTGAAGCCTGGGGAGGATGAACCATGAGCCTACTGGGCCCACCAGAAGTTGGGAAACAGTCCATTTTCAGCCACCAGAGGGCCTCCAGAGGATGGGGGAAGCTGTTTTCACCCTCCCCAGGCATTGAATTATGGGTGTGGGGACTCATGCATGCACAACGCTCTTTCGGCACCCGAGGAAAAAGAGGTTTGCCATCACTGCCCCATATAATGGGATTTGGAACCTTCTATTTCCTGCTGGTGGTTCTTCTAGTGATAATCTCAAAATTTTGTTTCTTCACAGTTGCCTGGCTACACTGTTTTGTAATCATCTTCTATGAGCCTATCTAAATCCTTTTCTTCTGTTGCTCTATCTAACACTGTACCCCCCAATACTGTAGCCTGCCAGCAGATTCATTTATTTCTTTCCTGAAGGAATATTTTGTTAGATGGTTAATAGAAAAAAACATTCATCGCTACAGAAACTACTGCAGATTTAAAAGGAGGGAACTATGATCATTGTTACTGACTGGGGAGAAATGATATCCCAACCCCCTGTTTGATGTGATTCTGGAGGGATGTGGGCTTGTTGGTTATGACTGTCTACCCAATTTGGCTGGGTGCCCTCAGCAAGCAGGTTCTCAGCAAGCCTGGGGAGTCTGTGGCAGAAGGATCATTACAAATTTATAAATTGTCAAGAATAATCAAATGGAAAATAAATGGGAAAGGTCATCTATAAAGAGCCAGAGGGAAAAAATACTAAGGCTGTGAGTTCTCTAGGATAGTTTGTTCTTACGCATCCACAGCTTTGGCTTCTGGACCAAACACATCTTTTCTGGATTAGGGGTTCTCTTCACAATCATTCATGCCTTGGCTACCACATGAAGCAGTCCTTGAAGAGCTTCCATCATCCAGATCACCCAGTCCTTGAAGTTCAAGTCTGGTGCAAAATGCTGTGCTGTGGGCAGTTATGGACACACCTTTACACCTGTGCTCCACAAGCTTCCACAAGATGATTAGGTTAGGTCCCACAGAGTTGGTCTCCTCCGGGTCCCGTCAACTAAACAATGTCATTTGGCGGGACCCAGAGGAAGAGCCTTCTCTGTGGCGGCTCCGACCCTCTGGAGTCAGCTCCCTTCAGAGATTAGAACTGCCCCCACTCTCCTTGCCTTTCATAAACTCCTTAAAACCCACCTCTGTCGTCAAGCGTGGGGGAACTGAAACATCTCCCCCTGTCTATGTAGTTTTCTATGTATGATATGACTGTATGTATGTTTTTTATATATTGGGGTTTCTTGTTTTTTAGACTTTTTGAAATGTATTATTGTTATTTTAGATTCTAACTATTAGATTTGTCATTGTATATTGTTTTTATCATTGCTGTGAGCCGCCCCAAGAGGGGCGGCATACAAATCTAATAAATAATAATAAATAATAAATAATAATAATGATGCTTCCAGATTCAATTCAAGGTACTGGTGGTCACCTACAAAGTCCTTTATAGCATTAGGCAGGATTATTTGTGAGATTGCCTTGCCCCAATTATATCCATCCAACTCATCAGATCCAGTATGAGAGGCATACTACAGGCCCTGTCCATTGAAGAGTCATCTAGCAGGACCAGGAAGAGACACTTTTCTGTTATAGCATCCAGGGAATATCATTCTTCCAGAAATCAGATTGGTCCCGATCATGTTGGCTTTTTGTAAGTCCCTGTAGTCATCACTCTACATGTAGGAAGCCAGAGCTGTTGCTCGTATTAACTCACCTCCAAAGTTTTTGTCTGAAGATCAGATCTTATACCAGCGATGGCAAACCTTTTTTTCCTCAGGTGCCGAAATAGTCTGTGTGCTATCGTGCATGCATGAGTGCCCACAATCATAATTCAATGCCCGGGGAGGCGAAAACAGCTTCCCCCACCCCCGAGAGGCCCTCTGGATGCCAGAAACAGCCTGTTTCTCAACTTCTGGTGGGCCCAGGAGGCTCATGTTTCACCCTCCCCAGGCTCCAAAGGCTTTCTTGGAGCTGGGAGAGGATAAAAATACCCTTCCACATCCCCCAGAGGCGCTCTGGAAGCCAAAAATGCCCTCCCAGAGCCTCTGTGCAAGCCAAAAATCAGCTGACCAGCACAAACATGCCTGATGGAGCTCAGATAGGGCAACGGCTCACGTGCCAGCAGATATGGCTCCGCGTGGCACCTGTGCCATAGGTTCGCCATCACTGTCTTATACCTATGATTTGTCCTTCCACCCCTTGATGTGCAGTGGAAGGACAAATCTTTGCAGAATTGGAATAAAGATTTTAGTTTGGGGAGTGTGAAATGAGGTGCCTTAAAACAAAGGAGATGAGAAAAATTTGAAGGTAGGAAAAAGCCAACCCATAATAAACCCTTCTTCCTGTCTCTGTGTCATGTTATGATTTGCTATGTGAATGGTTATTGCAATTACTGACAGCAGTCACAAACTGCTAGTATTGGGCAGAGCACTTTAGTCAAGCTATTGAAGGCTTACATAAATTGACCACTCTAAAGTAACCTTTGGCCTCTTTTAGCAGCTCATCTTCCCTGTTTTACAGCTGAGAAACTGGAATCATTTCTCTAGTGCTTAAACAAAATAAACTTCCTGGGCATCCAGATTTCAGAAATTTATCTCTTACAGCATTCAGGACTCTTACTTCATAATCATCTAATAAAAGCATAAAAGTCTAATTAATAAATAAAATTAATAAATAAATCTAAGCAAAAAGCCCATTAGGATTACCACCTTTAGTTCTTGATCCCAGAATTTATTAGTTGTATTACAGTATATTTTATTTTAGTTTTGCCATTTTAATGGTATGTAAGTTCAGTAAACAAATAAAATAGATATTTGTCTATTAATCTGGATAGTGAGTGTGGCGCTACCTACAGAATAGAAAAGAAAGATTTGGAGAAAATCACAAAACATAAAGACCTGCAAGTAAAAGTAGAATGACTATGGCAAAAGAAAACATAGATATTATTAATAATAATAATAATAATAGGTACCTTAGGTGCAATCCTAAACATCTAAAGCACCACTTGAACCCTATTGGCATTGATAAAATCTCCGTCAATTGTAAAATGCAGCATTGCTTGGAACACCTTACATTTTGTGATGGTACCTTTAATGTCGTTAAACAAGGAGCACAGGTGGGTAATGTTACCTGTACACCAGACAGCTGAATAAGAAGATAAACACATTGAAAGAACCTATGAAGTATGGTGAAGAAGAAGCACTGAAGCTAGGACCACTATGAAAGCTTACTGAATACTGGAGAGACCAACGCCAACTGAAGAGTAGAATAGAGTAGAAAAGAGACATAGTAAGAAAAAGTATTACATGAGCAGTAGATTTTAAAAAACAAACTAGTAAGCAAAACAGATAATAACAAGACCTGGAAAAATGATCAGGGAATATTGTCAAGAGGAAGCAAACATAGAAATATCTATTCCACATTGCATAATTTATTTATTTATTTATTTTATTTATTTTATTTATTTTATTTATTTATTTTGTCCAATACACAATGAGGGTTTTAGTGGGTATATATCTATATACACATGTAAAATACAGGATGAAGGTTGTAGAGGAGATACTGATAGTAAAATATATCTAAGAAATAATAGAAAAGAAGGTATAGTAATAGAACATATCAATGAAAGAATAGAAGAAGAGATATAGGAATAGAAGAAAGGTATAGGAGATATAGGAGAGCAATAGGACAGGGGACGGAAGGCACTCTAGTGCATTTGTAATTGTAATTGGCCCCCATCAACCTAAATTTCTTCCATCATTGATGAACACACTTGATAGGATGCCCTGCTGAACTCAATAGCTTGCTTAGCCTTGTATCAAGTCTCTTAGCAGAGGAATAAGGAATTTCTCCTTTCTAGAAGTTGCTCTATACATCCCATCATTCCTCACCATAGTTGATGCTAGCTGAGACTGCTATTAAAAGGTTATTCAACATATAAAAAACGATTGACTCCTCATCATTCATGTTTTAGCAGGAAGCTTGATTCAGGGCAAAGAGATGTTACCGTTGTTTATGAAACATCATCTTTGTTCATGATGCTTAGTTTAAGCAGTATTAATGGATAAGTCCCTTCCCCCAAAGAACTTACAATAGAAAAACATGGGAGAAGAAACAGGAACACGAGGGAGACAGAGATAAATAAGATTAGGGCAGCTTGCTTTAATTGCATGTGTTTATGTATAATTACAGCCCAAGTTATAATAGGCCATGGGAAGCAATGTTAAGTGAGCAAATGGAGTATACAGAACTACTGAGAAACAAAGAGTTTCTACATTTGGTCTTCATAAAATGCACCTATTATTTGGCATTTATTTAAAAAGAAGTCAGATGTTGAGACTGGATTTGAACTTTAGCTACTTATCAAGTCTTTCCTAAATATTCCATCCACTTATTTTTTATTATTTACTAGTAAATAATAAAGTACTAATAGTACTTATTACTATTAGTACTGTACTATCTTTGCTTTCTTTTGCCATAATTATTCTGTTTGTAGGTCTTTATATTTTATGACTTTCTGCTGTTCTGCTTCCAAGTTCTATCACATCCGCTGCTCAGACATTTTGTGTTTATTATTGACAATTGTTAAGTAACAGATGCTTGTCTCCTTGAATGTTACTGGTAGGTGCTTGTCTGTTTGTTTGAAATTATTATTTTATAAGGTGTAGAGTATTTAGCAGCAAACAAAGATAAGGAAGTCATTCACCAAAATTAAGAGAGAACTGAGTGACTTTCAAGAAAGAAATAGTGAACCAAAGATGACTCTCTTGAGAGCAGAGTCAATGACCATTATGGAATGAAGAGCAGTGAATGGACCCAACTCATTGTGAATTCCTCCCCAGACAACGATGGGAATGGCATCATTAACAAGTGCTAGAGTCAGTTGCTCCTCACAAGGAGACTGCCGAACAGCAATCTCCTTGTGAGACAACAGTTCAGGCCAGGGGTGAGATCCAGCAAATTTTGACACGTTCTGTAGAACCGGTAGCAGAAATATTGAGTACTTTGGAGAACCGGAAAATACCACCTTTAGCTGGCCCCGGGGGGGGGGGGGGATGGAGATTTTGCAACATCCTTCCGCCAGGAGTGTGGAGGGAATTTAGCAGTAGCCTTCCCCTGGAGTGGGGTGGGAATAGAGATTTTGCGGGCTACTTCCCCTGCCACGCCCACCAAACAACACTCACCAAGCCACACTATACTCACCAAACCATGCCACAGAACCAATAATAATTGGAATTCACCACTGGTTCAGACCTTTGGGAGACAATGGAATATCATTGTAGTCCTAACCACAGTTCAGCACCTTCTAAATGATACTGGATTCACATGCTTACTTTTCCAATCACTTTTGCAAATTAACCATTTTTTCAACCATTTCAAACCCTCATAATGACAAGTTTGTTACTATGAATGAGTTTCCTTCAGCTTTCACCAAGAAAAGTTTTAAATATAATTAAGAATTTTTTTAAAATGCTGGGGAATGAGAGGGTCTATACAGCAAAAGAAATTATTAGAACATTGAGTTTGAAAAGTTATAAGCAGACTAAACGTCCAGATGGATTTAAATTAAGATTTTGAAATTAATTATAAGAATCCTTCCCTTGGGAAAATGTTGTTTTGATTTCATTAAAAAAAAATAGGATGAAACTTCAAAGGTTGGCCACTAGAAGGAACTCAATATTACAATTAAAGGGGAAAAAACATTTAAATTATGTTTGCTAATATAGAGTGTAGCAAAATACTTTAACTTTGGATTTTATATGTGAACAATGGACCAGAAATTAATATAAAGAGTATCTGCCATTATGGATAGACTAGGTTTAAAATACAAGTTTTACTGGACAAGATTGGGCTGCCGGACTATGTTTTCAGTAGCACTTATTGGTTTTATTTTGTTTTATCAATTTTTAGTACTCCCATTGGATCCTTTTTTTAAATTTGACTACTATTTTTTGAAGGAGATAACAGCGTAGTAGACCATAACACAGATAAAAGGTTTTATTTTTTCCGGGGACTAATAAGGCATGGGAAAAAGAAAGAAACGCCTGGGATCTCTCCCACCAGTGAAAACTGCAAAACAACCAAGAATCAAGGACACTTTGCTAGCAAGAGATCTGTAAGTAAAACTAACCACCCCCACCCCCCCCATTAGAATGGGACCTGCAAAGAGATTTGACAATACAACAGCTATTAGACTTTCTCGTTCTGGTGGATGGAGGAGCAAACTGACAGCCAATTGTTCTCCCAAAAATCTAGTCCAGTTATATCCTATACTGAGTTTGAGATAAAGGCTAAAAAAAAGAATAAAATTGAAAGTACCTGAAAATAAATTTAAAAATGACCGAGATTGATCTGGAAGTGGATTTTAAAATGACAAGTTAAAAAATGATATAGAAAAGGATGCTACATTGGATATACAAATGAATCTGGCTTATGTCTTAATAATTAAAAGTGGTATGCAAATAACAAAGCAAAAGAATAATCTGAATAGTTTTCCTACGCTGAATTTACAAAAAAAGATTTGTTAAAGAACTTGGGAGAAGGGGCAATGAAAAATAAATAAAAAGAGATCTACGTCTAAAATATTATTTGAAATGACTAAAGATTAAAGTTGTTAAAAGTAAAAGGAATATAAAGTTGGTTTATTTGGTCAAAGTTAAGAGAGATATGTTGTCTCTGATAATCCTTAATGGATTTTTGCTGATTAAGTCTGAACAATGAGATTTTTAGATTTTGTTTATGATGGGATACAAGATTTGAGAAGGAGAAATCATTTGGCACTGATACTCTGTTTCTTGAAGTTCAGCAAAACTGATTCTTCCTAACTTTACCAGACCCTTCTCCTCTCTCAGATTCTGTTCATTTCTTACTCATTATGAAGTGTGTGGGTGTGTAGATTTTCTAGAAATAGATATCATGGGTTTTGTGGGATGACTTGTAGCATGGATTTATTTCCTGCTTTATCCTTGTTGAGATTCCAGTAAAAAGTCATCTGGGATATACATCACCTGAGGTCTACTTATCTGTAACATAAGAGAAATACCTGAGGCAGTAACATTGCCATGGTTAAAGTGGCACTCTGAAACACAAGAACATGGAAACATTAGTGGCTTGCTGAATTATACTACCAAATGTTTAGTTTGGCTTTCATTATTATCCAATGGGCAAACTCACAAGTGCAGGAAGAATGGCAATAACCTTATTCTATTGTTTTCTAGCAGCTGTTTTTAAGATGTGGTACTGTTGAACAGGAGGTGAAAAACAACCACCATCAAGATTACTAGCTGTAGATTGTTCAGTCCTCCACAAATTTGTATAATTCCTCCCTTTAAAAATCTCAAGGGGTGTGGGTCAGGGTGAACTACATCAAATTTCAGTGGTATGTGTTGTGTAGAAAAGTATTTTTAACCGGCCCTGAATCTCCTCAAATTTATCTTAATTGCCATTTTTGAGTTTCAATATTATGAGAAAGAAAGAAAACAGCTTGTAAAAATGTATTCACGTTTTTTATATTATCCCTATCCAACTTGGTGCAAGTGTACACACTTTATATTTTTATAAAGTGTGTATACTTGTACCAGGTTGGATAGGGTGGACACTCTCCAGGCTCCTTCTCTTAAATGTTGCCATCTAGGTAATGTTCCTTTTTCCAGATCAGCCCCTTCCCTATGGATTGCCCCTTCCCTATGGAATGCCCCTTCCCCATGAGAACATGACTGAGCTGAAAGAGTGGGATCTGAAGCACACGTGTGCTATATATACCTTTTTCAGACTTAACATTTTTTAACTTGTCATTTTAAAATCCACTTTGGCTAAGGGCAGCATCTTTCCCATTCTTGGAGGCTAGCTTCACCTACTCTGGAGACCAGCAAACCTGGAAAACAGGGAAATCAGGGAATTATCAGGTAAATCGGCAGTTCAGGTAATATCAAACAATTATCAGGGAATTAGTGAAAATCAGAGAAAAAAACTGAACTGTATTAAAATGTTTAAAAATCAGGGAAAAATCATGTTTTAGAAAATGGATCATGCTGCCTGGCAGAGTCAAGCAAAAATGAGCATAACGGTGGCAACAACTTGCTTCCTCAGCTACCGATATTTCTCCATGGCTTAGCCATTTGGTATGATGTCATCTATGACTGTGCCTTAACTAGATCGCAAGTTACAGGGAATTGTCAGGGAAATGTCAGGGAATTTCAAACTGCTTTCCCCCTGGACACCCTGACAGGCAGGCCCCAACTCTTGGCCATATGGAAATCTGTAAAGTGCTAACTCTTCTCCCAAATATTGGGTAAAATAAGGTCAGAGTCAGTCAGATGTTGTCTGATGCATCAGGAAAGGATGGTTTAGAGTTTATTTTTGGCTTTTGTTGTAATGAGCCAACCAGAGTTGTATATCTTAATATAGACAGTCCTATAAGTCTTTTCAATCAATCAGTCAATCAATCAATCTCTTTTATCTGCTTTCATCCCTATTTAAAAGTCTCAAATGCTGCTATTGTCTCAGGTGCTGTAATCCAACAGTTCTCAGCCAGGGGCCCTATGGTCCTCTGGATGCCCAAGGATGTTTTAAGGGGGCCACAGGTGAAAAACTATAGCAGGCCAGGGAATGTACTGAGAGAACCATATAATAGTGTATTATAAATAGTCTCTTACTGATATAAGAACATGTGCCAGTTCGTGATCGATGTCCATATCCAGTAATGAGACAGGAGGGAACCATAATAAAAAAGCAAGATCAGAAAGAGTGCATTGTGAAAAAAAGGCTAAGGACAACAGCGCTATCCCATTAATTATTTGGGTTGCCTCTTTTTGCCCTTTCTCTTATTCTACCTGGAGCCAGATAGATTGTTATAAGATTTATTAATTAAGTCATATTTCCAATTCCTAATGATGCCAAGGGTGGAATTTATCATTTTTAAAGCAACCACATGCTGAGATGACATTTCTGACAGACTGAGTTTGTCCCCCATGATTCAAAAATCTTTTCAATCTCAGCTTCCAGCAATAAACAAATGAACTTTGCATTTTGCGTGCCAAGTTGTATCACTTAGCAATCATGATAATGTGGACTTAATTTGTCCACATTGTAGTTCTCATTCACCCAGTTTAGACAGAACTATTTGGATATCTTCCCAATTTCTTTTTGTGAGCAGTTTGGTATCAAGATCAAACTGGGCTAACTGACTGTCCCTATCACTAACTTCCTTTATTGGACCCAGCCTAGTTTGATCATTCCTTCAATCTGAGAACTCTTCATTTAATATCATTTTCTGGGCTCATTGTTTCTCAGCCTTGACTACTTTAAGATACAATTCCCAGAATTCCCCAGCCAGCATATCTTAAAGTTGTCAAGCTTGAAAAAACAGAAACACTAATCTGGGCCAATCCTGCAGACTCAGAAACACACGGAAGTCTAGCAGCTTGTTTTATAAACAAGAGAACAAGGAGAAATCCATCTGTTCAGGCAATCAGCCAAAATAGGGACAGTTTTTTTTTTAAGCCCTCTGTTTGATTGTGAGCAGCAGTCAAAGCAGCACAAAATGCATCCTCAATGGAGACATCTCCATTGATCTGGGACTCAGAGCCACTCGGGTTGTTTTATGGTTATATTCAAAGTTTGAACATAAGATGCATTGAATCTGCATTTTCATATTGCTGCACAATGCAAAAGCATTCCCCTTATCCTAACTCAGAGGTGCCTTTGTAAGTTAGAGAAGGCATATAAATTCCCATTAAGAGTGACTACAGGTCTGAATTGAGTGTTTTTATTCATATGTCTCAGTACATGATGGTTGCCGATGTGTTTTATATTAAAAAAATTAAGCAAGTGCAATGACCGCTTATAGTCCTTTCTTAGCTGTTGTATATTCTGCAGTCTACATAAATTCAAAAGTTGGAGAAATAAAATCCAAATCAAGTATGTTTGGGGAACATGAGTTTGGGAGGCATTTCTTAGTGAAAGACAATTGAAACAGAACATTTGTTTATGGCTGCTAAGAAATGCATTTACAGTGGTATCTCTATTTATGAACTTAATTCGTTCTGTGACCAGATTCTTAAGCAGAAAAGTTTGTAAGAAGCAGCAATTTTTCCCATATGATTCAATGTAAAAGCAAATAATACTCGGTTCTTATCTAGTAAAATTTGTAAGTAGAGGCGTTCTTAGGTAGAGGTACCCCTGTATATGTTACTGTTATATTCTTCCCTTGGTGATCTTCCCCTAAAATAATGATTTCTCCCTGTCAAGCAGCTTTATGCATTCTATACATTATATCTGGTTTGAGCAGAAAGACTATAGATCTTGAGATCCAAATATATAATTGTATGATTTGCAGTAATTCAGCAATGATTTCTCATTCATAATTATATTTAATAGCAAAATAACTCTTGATAGCCAAATTGCATTGCTGATTTTTTTTTTTTTAAATGGAGCATAAGGAAATGGAGTTTGAAAGGAGTACAAAATTTTGAGTTTAGAATTTTCTAATTCTAATATGTAATGGCAAGTTCTTGTGCAAATTAACATAAATACAGTATGCATGTTGCAATTCTGAATGTTCTGTTTTTCTGCCCCAATTTCATGATGGAAGTACCGTTGTTCAAAAGCATGCTAAAAAGAATTCTTCATTGTGTATGCTTTTCACAATAATAATGCGGTTTGAATAGAATTCAGGTTTTGCTTGAAGGAGAACTGCTGGGATATTCAATTCCACACCATGGTGCAAGTGAGCAGGGAAAATAATGACTTGTTTCATGGCTGTTTCGAAAAATCCACATTTCCCTTTCCAGACCATGAAGTTAACTCTACTAAAATGTGTTCTGCCGGGCTCTCTGATAAGAACCTCCCGAAAATTCAAGGATACAAATTTCAGACACACACACACACACACACACACACACACGTTTGAAAATTCAAAACAATGTTCTTTATCACAAAAGTCAAAATAAACTAAGCACTCTTTTTGTATTGCAAGGAGCACTCTTCCCAAAACAACCGGGTAGTCTGTACAATTTCCCTTAAGCAGTCATTAAGTACTTAGCTAGCAGCTGTGAAGAAACTTCACACCCCTTCTTCCAACGAAGTGAGACACACACATACACACACGTTGCTCTGCTTTGTTTTCCAAGGCGTGAAAAAGCAACAAAGTCCAGCACACAAGATTCCTGACGAAACTGCAACAGATATTCTTCCACAATGGCCAAACCCACATGCTGCTATTTATAGCAGCAGCCTTAATTACTGGAGCCTCACCCAAACACAGGTGGCCTCCCTTATTTCCTGTAATATGTTCTTACTTGGTCTCTTCTACGCATAATTCTGCGCTTCCGTGGGTCCAAAATGTCATCATCTAAAGCTATAGAAGATAAGGAAGATTGACTGCCTTGGCTGTGTGCCAAGCCCTCCTCTGCCGAGTCACTCCCACCTTCTTCTTCGTCCGAGGAAACTAAACTCTGAACTGATTTTGTTGGCAGTAACACACGCCTGTGACATGTTGAATTTTCCCCTGCATCCACCTCCCCATTCCCTGGGCAGGAGCTGGGCCAGAGCCAACCACAACAATATGCATGCAGCCTTTGTAAATTCTGAAGCATGCTGGATGACACTCATTCTGAGTTTGGTTTATTTATTTATTTTAGCATGCCATGCAGTTCATATATTATAATTAGACTTGCATCATCTGTGACATTATCAAAGGACAAGAATTAATGACAATAATATTAATTCATCCTTTCATTCAGCTTGTACCATAGCACTATTAAACTAGTCGGTTTCAGTATAGAGTCTTTTCTTTTTCCTCCCCTTATATGCTGCTTTACTTATTTTCATGCAACTATAAAATATCGATGCTTATTTTCAATAGAATATGTTGCACATTTCTTTTCTATCCAAGTTTCAGCTTACAAGAGTTAAGTCTTGTAAATTCCCAATTCCAATTTATTTATTGCATATGTAACTCAGATTTTCTCCAGTGAACTGTAGAGTTGCATTCATATTCTCCTCCCTCCTTTCATTTACCCTTGAAACAATCTTGTGAAGGCATCAAGTGACAGCTGGCTCAAGGATGCCCAGTGAATTGTCTATAATTGATTAGGAATAGTGATGGGTGAACCAAACCCGCACAATTCGGGTCCGTACCAAATTTTGCAGTGTTCGGTATGCCGAACACGAACCCAAGTTTTTTTGAAACTTCGGGCAAAGTTCGGGGTCGCGTTCAGCGTTTGGAGCTTTGACTCCAGGAATCCAGGAAGTGATCACCTTGGCATCCTTAGCAACCTGCCGGTATATGTGACATCAAAGCTCCACCCCTGGAATCTCTTGGTGGGATTCCCCGTTCAGGTTCGGGTTCAGTTCGGGTTTGGCCAAATTTTGCGTAAAGTTCGTCCAAACTTGCCGAACCCGAACACCATTGGGTTCGCCCATCACTAATTAGGAATAGTCATTTTAACTTTGATTTGAGTATTTTTAATCAGGAATGGGATATCTTTAGTTCTTGAATTACTGCTGCTTAGGAGCCCAACCAAGTCCAGTGTACCACAGTCTGCCTACCTTGTTACACTGTATTAAGCTGCCTTCCCAAAGTATAACCTCAAAAGATAAGCAGATGGACACCCTCACTATATACTCCCAAAGTGTGCATTGCCATGAACTCCACCTTCGATCATCTTCCTCAGACTGCTCCTATCCTTAGCATAAGAAATGGGCATCCAATATATTTGGAGGCTGTAGAAGTTAGACACATGTATTAGATGTCCTTCAGTTATTGTTCTCAACTCTTGTTAACCTACACTAGCTTAGCAATTGAAGGGACTTGGTGGAAAGCACTGTGCAAGAGCATTGTCTACAGCCATGAAGAATGAAACTAACGAAATAGCAACCTAGCTGTCAAGAAGGTTAGCATTCATCAAGGGGGGGAGGAGGAACAGAGAGAGTCTTCATCTATTTTCAAGAGTGGAAGGTCCAAGACATGATAGCAAAAACATTTTTTTAGTTGTTGTAACTGACATCTCACAATATTTTTTTGTGAAACCTTTCCCCCCAATTGTTCTTTTACAACACAACAAGCTGAAACTGGGACCCTGTTTTTTATGGGTTTTTTTTTAAAATCCATGGTTTGTTGAATAACCCATAACCCAGAATACCTCCGAGACCGCCTCCTGCCGCACGAATCCCAGCGACCGATTAGGTCCCACAGAGTGGGCCTTCTCTGGGTCCCGTCAACTAAACAATGTCGGTTGGCGGGCCCCAGGGGAAGAGCCTTCTCTGTGGTGGCACCGGCTTTCTGGAACCAACTCCCCCCGGAGATTAGAACTGCCCCTACTCTTCCTGCCTTCCGCAAACTCCTTAAAACCCACCTTTGCCGCCAGGCATGGGGGAATTGAAACATCTCCCCCTGGGCATGTTTAATTTATACATGGTATGCTTGTGTGTGTGTCTGTTAGTATATGGGGGTTTTTAAATCTTTAAATGTTTTAAACTTACTCGGATTATTTATGATTTGTTTTTCTCTGTTGTGAGCCACCCCGAGTCCTCGGAGAGGGGCGGCATACAAATCTAAATAATAAATAAATAAAATAAATAATGACCCATTCACAAATAATGCAAAAAACAAAATTTGTGGCTTCTCACATCTTATACATGAAAAAACTCTTCAATCCTCAGATGGGTGAATGTTATATAAGAGCAACTGTGATTGTTCAGCCTGCCTTTTTCTTTGTCCCTGTCTAAGCTCTTCACTGAAGGCATCACCAACAAGCTAATGGCTTGTTTCACAGATGAGAATATGAGAGATGCAGTCCTGGTGCGGGTCTACGGCAGGAAAACAGAACTTATTGTGGACCGAGCCAATGAGCTGAGAAATTTCCAAGTCCTTCAGGACAACGGCTGTGCCCCCAACCTCTTCTGCACCTTTGAGAATGGATATTGCTATGAATTCATGTCAGGGAAAGCTCTGGGACCAGAACATATCCGGGAACCAAGTATGTTCAGGTATGTGTACTTCCTTGCTCAAATCTAAAAATAAAACTGATGGTTATTATTATTTGGAAAAGGGTTTTGCTCCCTGCTTTTTGCAATAGCAATAGCATTTAGACTTATGTACTGCTGCATAGTGCTTTTACAGCCCTCTCTAAGCAGTTTATAGAATCAGCACATTGCCCCCAGCAATCTGGGTCCTCATTTTACCTACCTCGGAAGGATGGGAGTCTGAGTCAACCTTGAGCCTGGTGAGATTTGAATTGCTGAACTACAGCTGGCAGTTAACTGAAGTAGCCTGTAGTGCTGCACTCTAACCACTACACCACTCTGGCTCCATAGTGTTATTATGGTGATATAGCCGTAATATTAATCTTAGAGATAATACAGAAAAGAAGAGATGCTCAGGACCATATCATAGCTTTTGTGTAACAGTGTTTCAATGTCACAGTTTTTTGCCCACATGGCAGGATACAAGCCCACCAAAGTCCCCCTTTTTCCCTCTGTCCCCACCACAGATGTTTTCTGCTGCAAAAAAAAAAAGAATGAATCAATAAAAAGGGCTCTAGCTGATGCATGCTTTGCAATTCGGCGAAGATGCTTAAATTTCATTTTCACTTAACTGCACGGTTGGCCAATTTAACGGTCGGCCAGAATTTGCACTGGGGCAAGGAGAGCAAGGCCCTGGTGCTGACGCCGGCCTGGGCATCGGCAATCTCGCATGGTATGTGAGATCACTGCTGCTGTCTTCATGCCCCTGTGCGCAGCCTTTAGAAACAGCAAAGTGCCTGGGTGCTTTTGCTGGCCTGAGCATCGGCAATCTCCTGTGGTATCGCAAGATCGCTGTTGCTGGCTCCGCGCCCTTGCGCGGAGCCATTTTAGAGCCTGGGGCATGCCTGCAGGTCCTGGTTATTGGTTGATAATCAGTTAAAGTTCATTTAACTTTAATAAAGTGATCCATTTAACCCAGCTCTTGTGTCCGTGTTCTTATTCTGTATCCAGCACAATGGGAAACGCAATTGAGAAATTATTTAGATCATTTATTGATCTTCAAATTAGTTGCACAGGAGACCACAAGAAGTGTTTTTCCTTAGATAGGTCGAACTCTGATTCCCATTATCCCAAGGGAGACTAATACAGAATGGAGATTATGGATGTCATTATCACAGCTTTCTGGAGGCACTAGATTAAAGAAGGCTGTTTTAAAAGCAAATCAGAAAGCTACTTTCATAGAAACATAGAAGATTGACAGCACAAAAAGACCTCATGGTCCATTTAGTCTGCCCTTATACTATTTCTTGTATTTTATCTTACAATGGATATATGTTTATCCCAGGCATGTTTAAATAATATTTCCTGAAATAATATATGTGAGAATCCAATACCGCATAATTTTGAACAAATTATCATGGTACTATAGTTAGCACAATCACTAGCACTGATGATTACCTAGTTTGAGTAATGAAATGTCTGCAAGAAAGCAAATAATAAGCTTAGAGAGACCTCTCCTTTGAACCCTGAGCCACAATATTCTCCTGTATTGGCATGTACCATACATAATTAACATATTTAAAACAATATTTTGTATAATGTTTTCTTGGATCAGAGATCCCATATGCAAAATTTGCAGCTAAAAAAGCCAACACAGCCTTAAATAATAATAACAATTAATAATAATTTATTAGATTTGTATGCTGCCCCTCTCCGAAGACTTAAGCTGCATAGACAGAGGAATACACTCCAAGATAAGGGAGGTGCTAATACCACTCTATAGTGCCCTTGTTAGACCACACCTAGAGTACTGCATTCAGTTTTGGTCACCACACCACAAAAGAGACATTGATACTCTAGAAAAAGTGCAGAAGAGAGCAACCCTAATGATAAAGGGACTACAAACTAAGACATACGAGGAAAGGTTGCAGCAAAGAGGAGGTCCGGGGGGATATGATAGCAGTCTACAAATACTTGAGAGGCTTCCAAAGGGAGGAGGGGGACACATTATTTTCCAAAGCACCAGAGAGCCAGACACGGAGCGATGGTTGGAAGGGGTCCAAGGAGAGATTCAACCTGGAATAAGGAGGAATTTTCTGACTGTGAGAGCGATCAACCAGTGGAACGGCTTGCCTGCAGAGGTAGTGAACGCTCCAACACTAGTGACCTTCAAGAAAAGACTGGACTGCTAATGGACTAACATGATGTAGGGTATCCTGCACCAGCAGGGGGTTGGACTAGATGACCTGCAAAGTCCCTTCTAACTCTAATAATAAATAAATAAAATAAATTTGGGGAATGTTCTGGTAATGGATATTATAGAGCATCCACCTATCCAGCATATTAAGTAAGATATGTTGTCATCCTAGTTTCATCGGAACTGGGATACAGAAAGTAGAATACAATATTTGCTGATTTTTGTGGACCCATTTCAGTCATCAGAAAATGAATGAGATACATTAGTGTTTCTTTTTTTATATATGCTAAATTAGGGACCATTTTGAAGACAAACTGCTTACATAAACAAACATAAATTAATTCAGATCTGTCTGGGTTTTCCAAATTAGTACTGATGATGTTTCCTAGTTTGGTAATAAAACATTTGAAAGAAAACAACCAAGCTCAGAACCCCCATATTATCTTTTGTATGCAGTTCTAATTCATCTGTTGTGGTTTTAATTTGTACAACTCAAAGTAAGATACAGGACGTTAGTTTCTCCTGTTTTCTGTACAGTAGCCCATTGTCTTGGTCTAAGAGGAGCTGTCTTAAAGTCAGCCAGACATCTTCCAGGGATAAGGGACAGCTAAAGCTCCCAATCTCCCATGTCTTGTCCAGCACCTTAGACACTACACGAACCTGGCTCCCTATTTTGCTACAGTAAAAGTAGTATATTGCTCTTGAATTGTTCATTCTTTGTGATTTATTGTAGGCTAGTAGCCCAGGAGATGGCCAAAATGCACAGGATTCACACCAACGGGAGTCTACCGAAGCCTTGTCTTTGGCACAGATTGTACAAATACCTTAATATTGTGAAATCTGAGTTTGCCAAAAATGCATCAAATTCCAGGTAAAATAACTTTTTTTTAATAAAAAGCTACATTTGGAGTATAAGACGCACTCAACATTTCAGCCTCTTTTAAGCGGGAAAAAGGTGTGTTTTATACTCTGAAAAATACAGTAATTTTCATCTATGAAAATTTACTATTTTAAATATTTATTTGGCACATTCATATTTATATATTCCATAGATAATTACTATTTCCTAATTGGTGCCCGCAGCTAGAAAAAGTGAGCCTTGTCTCACAAATCTGACTAATTTTTTTTTAAAGACTCTAGCACAGTGTTTCTCAACCTTGGCAGTTTGAAGCTGGCTGGGGAATTCTGGGAGTTGAAGTCCACCCATCTTCAAACCGCCAAGGTTGAGAAACACTGCTCTAGCAATAAGAAATGTTTATTGTATGCCAGTGGACGTAGCATCACTTTGTTTTCTTCTTCTCAAAAGCTTCCTTCAGGAAATGCAGATTCCTAGCCTAGAGGTGTTAGAAGAAGAGATTCATTGGATGAAAGAACATCTCTCCCAGCTTCAGTCTCCAATCGTCTTCTGCCACAATGACCTTTTGAGCAAGAACATCATCTACAACAAAGCCGAAGGTTTGTTATCTTGTTGTCATACATGCATAATACTTGCAAACCAAGCACTGGTTGGTTAATTTTCAAACAGTATTCAAGATCAAAATGACAATTGCATATTGTTATTATTTTTCTTTTAGAAGAAACCTCTATAGAAATTAACTTGCAATGATTTCTGGCTTTACTTTTTCAGGTCATGTACGGTTCATAGATTATGAATATACTGGCTACAATTATCAAGCATATGACATTGGGAATCATTTTAATGAATTTGCAGGTGAGTGGATATCCTCCCCACCCACCCCGCCCGCATTTCCTACATTTGTAAAAGCAGGAAACATCTTGTTGTATCTATAATAATAATAATAATAATAATAATAATAATAATAATAATAATTATTATTATTATTATTATTATTATTATTATTATTATTATTATTATTATTATTATTATTATTTATTAGATTTGTATGCCGCCCCTCTCCGAAGACTCAATCTAACATTGAAATACATTATACAGTGGTACCTCTACCTACAAACGCCTCTACTTACGAATTTTTCTAGATAAGAACCAGGTGTTCAAGATTTTTTTGCCTCTTCTCAAGAACTATTTTCTACTTACAAACCCGAGTCTATGAAACTGTAACTGGAAAAGGCAGGAAGAAGCCTCCGTGGGGCCTCTCTATGAATCTCTTGGGAGAAAACAGGACTGGAAAAGGCAAAGAGAAGCCTCCGTGGGGCCTCTCAGGGAATCTCCTGGGAGGAAACAGGACTAGAAAAGGCGGGGAGAAGCCTTTGTGGGGCTTCTCTAGGAATCCCTTGGGAGGAAACAGGGCCGGAAAAAGTGGGAAGAAGCCTCCGTGGGGCCTCTCTAGGGATCTCCTGGGAGGAAACAGGGCTGGAAAAAGTGGGGAGAAGCCTCTGTGGGGCCTCTCTAGGAATCTCCTGGGAGGAAACAGGGTCTCCACCCTCTCTGTGGTTTCCCCAGTCACATGCATTATTTGCTTTTACATTGATTCCTATGGGAAAAATTGCTTCTTCTTACAAGCTTTTCTACTTAAGAACCTGGACACGAAATAAATTAAGTTCGTAAGTAGAGGTACCACTGTATATAACTTTTCTCCAATAGTAACAACAGCAATTCATTACTCGCAAAAGGCACTGCTCTTTAACCGGCTGCCAAGTAGCTGCAGATCACTCACTTTGCTGACTTATTATGCTCCAAGATGTGAGAGTTGTTTCTGGGCTACTAGTTCCACTGTTGCTTGCCAGCAGATTCAAAGAATGGAAGCTTGAATAATACTACAGTAATTCTTACATTTTGGAAAGTTTGCTTTAAATTACAAATTGCTGAAAAACAAGAATATCCATGATGATAAATGGCTTAGAGGAGTGATGGTGAACCTTTTTGGCACCGAGTGCCCGAAAGGGAGCACTTTGCATGCGCATGTGCTGGTCTGGGCCCCAACCAGGAAAAGGAGTTGCCCAGGGGGCATGCACACACTGAAAAAATTACTTCTGGTTTCTGGTGTGCAAGTCTTCCGGTTACTGCCGCACATGCGCACGCACCGATCAGCTGGTCAGAGTGCATGCTCACAGAACAACTCTTCCAGTTTCCGGCAGTGCTGCACGGACAAAAGCCAGCTGATCGATATGTGCACATGCACGCCAGAAACCTGGAAGAGGAATGGTCGATACATGCCAGGCTACATGGCTTTCACATTCATGTTGACTTGCGCATGCCAGGTAACATGGCTCCACATGCCACTTTGGGCATGCATGCCATAGGTTCGCCATCACTGGCTTAGAGAATCCATTGGAGTTAGGCAGCCAATAAATTTTAATAAATAAATAATAGTATCTTAAACAGCCATTTTAGGTCAGTGTAAGATTATTTCCTTGCCCTCATTCATTCATTCATTCATTCATTCATTCATTCGTTCGTTCGATTTTTTTAATGCCGCCTTTCTCCTTAGACTCATGGCGGCTTACAACATGTTAGCAATAGCACTTTTTAACAGAGCCAGCCTATTGCCCCCACAATCCGGGTCCTCATTTTACCCACCTCGGAAGGATGGAAGGCTGAGTCAACCTTGAGCTGGTGATGAGATTTGAACCGCTGACCTGCAGATCTAGCAGTCAGCTTTAGTGGCCTGCAGTACTGCACTCTACCCACTGCATCATCTCGGCTCTTTTTCCACCACCACCCCTCTCTTCAGCAATTTTGGTTTTAAGGATGGGTTTTAAAAACCTTTTCAAGAAACTGCATGTAATTACCCATTCTGTATTAATTCTCTGATGAATAGGGTGTTTTTTTTAAAAACCACCCACCAAGCCACGCCACACAGGAAATCACTGTATGGCTAATTAGGTTTGCTACCATCTCAGCATGTACCATATCTATTCCGTAAGGATCATGAAATCTAAGCTGGGTCAAACTGGTTTTTCAGATTTTTTAGAAGGAAAATGCAAAAGTTGTTAGAAAAGATTCGTGCAGTGTTTATTTTGTGATATTTATATGCCGCCCAACTCCATTGGCAGAACATGCCACTTCTTCAGAAGAAACTCTTGGTTGCATGGCTATTTGCTTCTTCTACACTAGGTGCTAGAACAGAATGGACATGATTGGAGAAGACAAACAAGCTTGCTCAGTGTGATAGTCTACTGCAGGGGTCCCCAAACTTGGCAAGTTTAAAACTTGTGGACTTCAACTCCCAGAATTCTCTAGCCAGCTACACTGGCTGGAGAATTCTGGGAGTTGAAGTCCACAAGTCTTAAAATTGCCAAGTTTGAAGATCTCTGGTCTACTGTCTGAAAACAGGGTTTTCTTTGATTTTGCTAAAGGACTTTCAACAAACCTTCTAAGACAGAGGTGGGTTTCACCAGGTTTTGAACAGTCCTGGAGAACTATTAGCGAAAAATTTGTGCAGTTCGGAAAACCAGTAAATACCACTTCTGACTGGCTCAGCCCCCGTCTATTCTTTGCCTACTGAGTCCCAGCTGATCGAGAGGAAATGGGGATTTTGCAGTATCCTTCTCCCAGGAGTGGGAAGGGGAATGGAGATTTTATAATATTCATCCTCTGTCATGCCCACCAAGCCACGCCACACCCACCAAGCCACACCCACAGAACTAGTAGTAAAAAAAATTAATCCCATCACTATTCTAAGATATATAGAATTTGGGGGCACTGTTTTGCACTGATTCCAGCAGCATTTGATTAAATGTTTCCAGAACGCAATGTTGGATATTGCTCGACTTCACAGCTGCCCCTCAGGACTTTATATTATCCTTTAAAAAGCAGAAATATCTGCTTAATGCCAGTGAAGAAGATAATTGACAGCTGTGTCTTATAATTAAACTTTGGCTGGACAATTCAGACTTGTCTTTTCTAGGAAAATTCTTAAACCTCTATCTGAAATCAGCAAGAAATTGGATGGGGAACAAAAGAAGCCTCATACCAGTCAAATATCCTTCAGTTGTTGCTTTTGACAATATATACTGAGGTACTGGCACTTAGCTTCCAATCCCTTGTTCCCTGTCAAGATGATTTTGAAAAGGATTTGGAAAATTCTTGTAGCATAATAGTGTAACAGATAACATTTTGTAGATGCTTTAGAAGTGTTCTGTCGGGCTCTCTGGTAGACTCCTCCCAAAAATTCACAGGTACAAATTTCAGACACACACGCGTTTGAAAATTCAAAGCAATGTTCTTTATAATGAAAATTCATTTAAACTAAGCCCTCTTTTTGTATAGCAAAGAGCACTCATCTCCAAACAAACTGTACAAGTCCCTTACAAGTTTGTACAAGTCCCTTATCAGTTCTGTGATACTTAGCTTGCAGCTGTGAGGCCATTCACAGTCCTTCTTCTTTCACAAAGTGAAACACACTTTGCTCTGGTTTAGTGTCAAAGCGGGGGGAAATCAGCACACAAAAGGTCAAGGTCAGTAAAGCAGGCATGAAACACAAGGATCAGATAATCCTCCACAATGGCCAGACCCACAGGCTGCTATTTATAGCAGCCTCACTAATTACCACAGCTCCACCCAACCACAGGTGGCCTCATTTTCTTTTATAATAATCTCTCAGTTGTTGCTGCCTATGCATCGCTCTCCGCATGCGTGGCTGTATCATTAACTCTTGTTCCGAATCCAAGGAGGAGCTAGATAATTGATCTCCTTCTGCGCTGTCTGCCACACTCTCCTCCTCCCTGTCACTCATGTCTTCTTGGTCAGAGGAGCCTTCATCATCAGATTCCACCGGGGGGGGGGGGCAAAACCGGCCTGCAGCATCTGGATGTCTCCCCCACATCCACAGTCCTTGGGGCAGGAGCTGGGCCAGAGCTAACCGCAACAAGAAGCTATTTATTACCAGGCTTAGAACAGTTATTCCCATTCTAATGCTTACTAAGTTCAGTTCAAGGTTGCTCTTTTAGATCTATAAATGGCTTGAGCCAGAATATTTCAAAGCCTGTTTCCTCCCTTGTGAGACCATTTATAATCTATAACATATATCAGGAATCCTGAAAGAAAGGCTAGGGTGGTGGATGTAGTATGTAGCAGGGGTGGGTTCTAAACAGGGGTGGGATAGCGAAAATGGAGCTCCCCCCAGAGGATCCAATTTGCACTGAAAGAAGTTGAAAGAAAATGCAGGGCATCCTGCATAAGCCATGACCACAGTGTGGTAGTAAACATTTTGGTAGCCCTTCGCTGGTTCTAAATATTTTTACTACCAGTTCTGTGGCCATGACTTATTTTGTTGGTGTGGTTTAATGATCATGTAATTGTAGGTGTGGCTTAATAGTCATGTGACTGGGTAGGCATGGCTTCCTGGTCATGTGACTGGGTGAATGTAGCTTCCTGGTCATGTGACTCGGCAGGCATGGTTTCATGGTCATATGACTGGGTGGGAGTAGCTGGGTGATGATGTGACTGGATGGGTTATTTTGTCTCTTTTTCTTTCTTGTCTCTCTTTCTCTTTCTTAATACCCTATATGAGCCCTGCTGATTGATATAAATGGATTTTATTCATATGTATCTTCATGTGATCTGCTACCTCTGGTATAAGAAGTATGCCAGCAAAGGATTTAGAAGCCTTAGATACTTTCACAATTGAATGGTTAATATCATGGAGGTAATAAAATAATAAATAATAAAATAATAATAAAAAACAATGCAGGAGGCATATTAAATCATTTGAGATTTTTTTGATAATTTAGGTGCTATTGTCAGTATCCTCATTTCAAGATTATTTTTGAAATCTTAAAAAAATCAATGTTCAACTTAGTTATGGCTTGTTTAAGGATTAGAATACTATCCATTATGATCATAAAAGCATTCTGACAGATGGATTTTTAATATTTCCAATCCAGTCCAATGCAGATTCCACTCAAAGTTTGGATTAATTACACAATGAATTTCAATTGTTCAATTGATACCATTTTGTGCATTTTTTTTTTAAAGGATAGTTATGCTCTAATAAATATACAAATATTTTTTTTTTCTGGAAAGGATTGTTCCAGATATATAGTTTTAATTCAGGGTTGGGTTCTGGCTTACCTTGCTGCCAGTTTGCTTCCTCCCATGCAGCACGGGCTCCTAGAAATTCTATATGAACCCTATACAGATAGTCCTTGACTTACGACTGCAATTGAGCCCAACATTTATGTTGTTAAGGGAGACATATGTTGTGGGTTTTGTCCTATTTTATGACCTATCTTGTCACAGTTGTTAAGTGAATCACCACAATAGATAAGTTAATAACTCAATTGTTAAATGAATCTGGCTTCCCCATTGAAGGTCACAAAAGGGGATCACGTGACCTTGGGGCTCAGTAACAGTCATAAGTATGAAACAACAGATTATCCATTAGACGACTTCTCTCAGTATTTACTTGTTCCCATTCTCAACCTCTTAAATCTCTCTCCTTGATTCCATCAATCAAATTCCTTCAGTTTGCTCAAATAACGACAGAAACCATAAGAGAAGCCCTTCCTTCTACAAACTTATTTTTCCTTCTTCTGCTATAACCTTATTGCCTGCAATTCCTTATTAACCCTGCTCCTATGCTATATGACCCAAAATGAAATTTGAGATCCTGTAGATTATTTGTCGTGCGGATCTGAAACTTGTGATTAATTGACTTTTCCTCATTTGAGGGATTCTTACGATGAGTGTGGGGTTTTTTCTGTTTTGTTTACTTTTTGCTACATGCTGTGTTCTGTTGGGCTCTCTGGTAGACTCCTCCCAAAAATTCACAGGTACAAATTTCAGACACACACACGTTTGAAAATTCAAAACAATGTTCTTTATGATGAAAATTCACTTAAACTAAGCCCTCTTTTTGTATAGCAAAGAGCCCTCATCTCCAAACAAACTGGTAGTTTGTACAAGTCCCTTATCAGTTCTGTGATACTTATCTTGCAGCTGTGAGGCAATTCACAGTCCTTCTTCTTTCACAAAGTGAAACACACTTTGCTCTGGTTTAGTTTCAAAGCGGGGGGAAAATCAGCACACAAAAGGTCAAAGTCAGTAAAGCAGGCACAAAACACAAGGATCAGATAATCCTCCACAATGGCCAAACCCACAGGCTGCTATTTATAGCAGCCTCCCTAATTACCACAGCCCCACCCAACCACAGGTGGCCTCATTTTCTTTGATAATAATCTCTCAGTTGTTGTTGCCTATGCATCGCTCTCCGCATGCGTGGCTGTATCATTAACTCTTGTTCTGAATCCAAGGAGGAGCTACATAATTGATCTCCTTCTGAGCTGTCTACCACACTCTCCTCCTCCCTGTCACTCATGTCTTCTTGGTCAGAGGAGCCTTCATCATCAGATTCCACCGGGGGCAAAACAGGCCTGCAGCATGTGGATGTCTCCCCCACATCCACAGTCCTTGGGGCAGGAGCTGGGCCAGAGCTAACCACAACATGCTGATTGTTACATTTCGTTACACCCAAAACAGTATAAGTATATAGTAAATGCAAACACAACAGCAGGGTTAATGTACAACAACAATAAAGCAATGCATTGGGGTATACAAATCTTAAAATCAATCCAAACTTCCCATCAGTCTGGCTAAATTTAAGCCTAGGTATTTACTGGACTCGGTTTAACCCTTTTCCATCCAGTCTGATCGAGTCCTCTCGCCTTCTCTGCTCCCAGGGCTCAATGAAGTCAACTACAGCTTATATCCGTGCAAGGAAGTCCAGCTGCAATGGCTGAGGTACTACCTGCAGTCTTACAAGAAACTCGGTCCAGAGGACCAGGGAGAAGGAAACAAAAGCAGAGGAGGGAGCGGAGCGGTGTGTGAAGAAGAACTGGAGAGTCTCTATGTGCAAGTGAACCAGTTTGCTTTGGTGAGTATTTGCAAAATGATCGAAGGGTGGATAAAACAAGAGAGACTATTGCATGCTCTGAAAAATGAGGCCGCCCAAGTCACATTAACCCAATGGCCATTTTTTATATTTGTAGTAATTTATTAATTAAAAAGAAGGCCACAGCACCGTACTAATTGTTTTCTAATCTCTCTTCATCCCTTCATCTATTAGCTCTTCCCAGGGTTCTGTAACTATTTATTCTACCCTGTGTAGCCTAAGCCCAAGCCAACAAATTTGTTTGCCTAAGAGTGGAGACTGGTACTATAAAAGTCAGCTTCTACTTGCATTGATCTATGTATTATTCCCTGTCATTTTTCCCTGTTTAATTTAGATCAGGATAAGATTTTGAAGAACGTCAAAGCCACATGGCCACAAATTTAGGTGGACCCAGTTCAGATATTTTTGTGCTATAGTGGTTCACCCTTCTCAGGACTCTGTTCATTCTGTAGTGGTTTTTAGCTTGTTCCCTTATCACAGTTCTATGTATTCCCAAGTTTCCCAAATATTAACTGTTGCTTTGCCTTTCTGTCCTAGGATTTTTTCCTCCCTGCCTCCCTCCCCACTTGTAAATAACTTACTCTGCAGGTACCAAATGCAATGAAAACTCCTTGGATGTGTGCAAGTGCATACTTTCACTCATATAGGGTTAAGTTGTTACATATTAACATGTCCACTCAAACTTCTCAAAGGCGCCTTTCTTATTTTGTTGACTTTTCTCAGGCTTCCCATTTTCTGTGGGCTTGCTGGGGCCTGATCCAAGCCCAATTCTCTACAATAGACTTTAATTTTGCCAGGTGAGTCATTTCTACTTGCGCTGACAGGATACAAACAAGATGCTAGTGGTTTGTTTGTTTGTTTGTCTGCCCAGAATGGGGGAGGGAGGTGGAGATGCCAGTGACATTTAGTCTGCTATGTTGGTTCAGAATCCTGATCATCATAAAATGTTCTGGTTGCAGTCATATAAGACTTACCTGAGAGCACCTGTGACATTTACTTACATAAAAGTAATGTGAGAACCTTGCAATGATTTAAAGTCTTGATTAGCCTGTTTACCTTATCATTCTAGCAACAGAAGTGGGAGTTTCCAGGTTTCCAGCTTGGTTAGAGTTTAAGCTACTACTAGTATTAAACTAGTAGTTAAATACTCAGCCTTTCTGAGTCCTTTTTGGAGTGACCAGCATACATACATACATACATACATACAAACAAACAAACAATTAATCTCTCATTCTAGAAATTAAACACATTTAGTGTTAATGACCTGTCAGTTCTATGCCATCCAAAAATTTGTGCTTTTTAATGAGTTTCGTGATGGTTGCCTTTTTTCATGAGTTTTAAGGCAATGATTAAAATATTTTGAAGCTTAATGACATTTTGATTTTCAAAGGTGAGCTGGAGAAACTTACACTACATTGTGGTAAGACACCTAAAATCTCAATGCATTATGAGAAAAAAATGAACTAACAAATAACTTTTTGAAAATATTGGTGAAGAATCAGTTTTAATAGAAGTTCCTGATTCTTCCCTTGATATCATTCAACCTTCTGTCTCACATATCTCCTAACTATGGGCTTCATATTATAATCCTTACGATGGTTGATTAAATGTAGATGAAATGAAGAGAAAGATAAAATGAAACCAAACGTATAAATGAATAACCTGCGTTGCTTTCTTTCATATGGTCCTCCGTTAACTTGTGACCCATTGGACAACTGTTCGTTTCAGATTTCCTGCAATTTTTGCAAGTTTACATGTACATTCCCAATCACCTATATTACTCGTAGGTAAAAGTGATCTTAGGATGTGGCCTTTATCTTTTTTTCTTATTACTGTACTTAGTTGATAATGCTCTTAAGCCCATCCTGAAATCAAAAGTGAGGTCGAAATGTTTGAGATAAGCATTCAAAGAATGTCTATAGTGAGTCTCAATCATTCAGCCATTTGGAACCCTTTTCAAGTCCTAGCTTAATATTTTCATTGTGACACATTATTATTGCTGATGATAATTTTACAACTGCATGTAAAATTATCCTATTATGAGCATCATGTGTGGATTATCAAAATAAGCATGTTTATAAAAACTGTAAGAATGATATAAAGGTATGATAAGTATCAGTGTATGAATTCAATGTTGAAGTACTGTAAGATGTATGTGAGAAAACAGACACTGAATTGAAAGGATATCTGCATATATTTATGTATGTATGTATGTATGTATGTATGTATGTATGTATGTATGTATGTATGTATATATTTATTTATTGTATATACAGTATAGTGCTCAAAAAAATAAAGGGAACACTCAAATAATACATCCTAGATCTGAATAAATGAAATATTCTCATTGAATACTTTGTTCTGTACAAAGTTGAATGTGCACAAGAGCATGTGAAATTGATTGTCAATTGGTGTTGCTTCCTAAGTGGACAGTTTGATTTCACAGAAGTTTGATTTATTTGGAATTATATTCTGTTGTTTAAGTGCCCTTTATTTTTTGACCTGTGTGTGTGTGTGCGTACGTACGTACATACATACATACATACATACATACATACATACATACATACATACATACATTAAAAAAAAACATGTAACCCTTCTCTGGTACAGAGCTGAAGGGATTGGATACTGTAGCCTAGAGGTTAATTCTCTGCCTTACAAGGCAAAGGCTGCAAGTTCAAGTCGCAGTGAGGGTACGGTTGGCTGATGAGGCCAGAACAAGGCTGAAATAGATCTAGCCTATTCTCCCTTAATTTTCAAATTCAGCAAAAACATGTGACACTCACACATACACACAGCATATTTTTCCATTTGTAGGAATCCAATAGCACCACATACTACAAAATGAATGTGGACAAAATGTTCCTAATATTATACATAACAAATGTTTATCTTTTTGTTGCTGTGCAGGTACGCAGACATAAGATTTAAGCAGTACTTTAAAACAAAACCTGTGGTGACTTCCCTTCAAATGTCCAAGTGAGGTTGAAGTCCAAAGAGTCTTCTGGTTCTCAAGATTCCACTCTTATTTTCTCTGGTGCAGAGCACCTGCCACCCTCTCCTCCTGCAGTGCTGAGTGGTCAGACACCACGAAACAGGGCTGGGAAAGAAAAGCACACCTTCCATAAAGCCAAAAAATTCAACAAAACCCCTGAACTTGGCTGCTCCATGTTGGTTTCAGAAGGTGATGTTATGACGTGGCTGATGGCAAGAGTTTCTGGGGCACGTACAGGAAAGATACAAGGGTTTCTGGGCTTATTGTGTGGGTGGCCAATAGGGGAGAAGGTTTTCTTAGAGATTTACATAGCCTTGAAGGTTATTGCTGGATGACACTTTTGTTCCTTGGCCAGAAGAAAGAAAACTAACAAGAGTTTTATTTTTGTTTTTAAAGAACACAGGATTATGGTCTTTTGGTTTGTGAGAATGGAAGAGAAACAATAGCTTCTCTTTACAACACTGAAAGAATCCATTTTGAAATTTGCTCCACTCCCTACATGTGTGGGTGGAGAGAAAATCCATGACTTAAAAGATTTAAGACCCTGAAGGTGGAATAAATATTCCCACATGCATCCGTTCTAAAATATGGAACATTTAGGCTCAGGAAAAATCCCAATCCTTAAAGAGCTATTACAACTTTGGTCAAGCTTTGAGCTGATGGCCTCCCTGAACTATTGACTGGCAACAGAGAGCTCTGTCCTGAAAATTGTATTAGACATGCTGGGCAATTTCAACACCTATATTCTGAAAGTCATAAACAATGTAGGCAACCTCAGATTATGTCTGCGTATAATTCACAGTGCCACTTTGAAGAGAGCAGATGTTACTACCTAAAACCTAATGTGATGAAAGCACAAAAGATAGAGTACTTTTGTAAAGAATAGATGTACCAAATTTATGCTATACTCCATTATTGTAATGACCATATGTGAAAGTGGTTTGCCCGCCTCTCCCCACCACAAAATTGCATCCTGTTTCAAATGGTACTAAGATGATTGCATTTCCATTCACGTGTTGATTTTCCCATAGTCTTCTGTAATATTACATTGTGCCATTCAGTATTCTGAGAAGGTGAATTCCATAAAACTTAAACATTTTAATAACACAATATACAAGTAGAAAAGTGTAATTCATGTCGATGTAGTGCAGAAAAAAGAAAGCACACCAATAAAACCTGTTAACAAGGTTTTTATCCAGGTTTACTACCTGCTCACCAACTTAGTGCAGCTTTTTGCCACCTGGACACATCCAGCAGTTTCAGATAGTAACTCCAAAATTACCAGCCTTCCTCTGGCTAAGAAATCTGGTATTCAAAGACCTGTTTCATCTAAAGATGGCTAAATTGAAGCTATTTCAGTCATACAGCAAAGAGGGAAACCCTTATGACTGCATTGGTATAAATGATGACGTAGACACCTTGTATATAAATTTTATACCCAGATTGTGGAATAGGAAACTAGAATCAACCTGAATATCCTTTATGAGTTGCAAAGAGCTCACACTGTTATGGTGCTTTATCTTCAAGACAGTCATTTGAGTTCCTTTGGTTAAAGGGCCACGTTTACACATACCCCTATAGGTTTGCCAGTCAAAAGTAGATTGACATTTCTGCATTACCCTATGACTGGATAAAACTGAAGAGTGAAGGCATAATGGCAAGGAAACTGTTGGTATCAGTTCTTGGGTCTCTTAGGCACTGTAATCAATATAAAACATGTCATTTTACACTCTGGATTTTCTTTTATCCACATTTTCTATCAAATGGGTTTTTATTTTACTCAGCAAACAATTGCTAGATTTTAAAACAGATGACCTCTCAGTTCCTATGATGTCTGTTCGGCTTAGTTATGAACTTAAATTATCGAATGTTCACTGGATTTGTACTTTGGAGCAAAGTTGGAAACAATAAGCCTCCCGCAGGCTTGTAATTGCAATGCTATTATAATTAATTTCCTAGAATCTGATTTCCTGTAGTTTCCTCATAGTAGGATAGCTAGCGCAGAATTGCTATCAAGGGGGGGCATTTAGTATCCTTAGGAAAGGTGACAGTCAAGCCAGTATTTGCCAGATGCTTTGCATTTACTTCCATAAACTGCAGCCCATGTTCCTGGTGGTAAAATATTATGGAATTGTAGTCCAAAATATCCAATCAACAGAAGACTACCTTATTCTTGTGTTAGACATGTATGTGCTTGGATAGTATTTACTTCCTTTCCCCTTTATAGAAATGCTTTATTTTTTAAAAAAATTAGTTACCCTTTGAACAGTTGGATAAAAAACAGTTGTATGTTTACATTCTCTGCATTTCTGATCCAGCCATTGACCTCAATTCATTATCTCTTTTCAGCCCTTCTGTATTGCCTTCCTTTAAAAAAAAACCATTCCATTCAATCACTGTCTTGGTCTTCCCTCTTTTCTCAGCCCATTCACCCTTCATGTTTATTGTGTATGTATGTGTGTGAGATTTGATCCTCATTCATTCTATGACCAAGCCATCTTCACATACTTCTTTTGCAATGTCTATTTACTTTTCTGTGCACTCATTCTATATTCTGTGTTTGACTTCACATATATTTTAAGCACCCCATTCCTAGGGCATTCAACTCACTTTTATATTTCTCTTGACCTACCCAATTTCCACATCTGTGTCACAAATTGAGCAGGATACAACCAACCTTTCTTGCTTCTTTTGACAAGCATGGAGTCTTCACAGCAGACCATGCTCACTGTCTTTTCATCGCATTTGTACACCTTAACATTTCTTTTTCCAGTTTTGCATCTGTAGTGAAGAATCTAATAAGACCAGTTCACCCATCTGTGGTGTTTTAACTGTGTAACTGTAACATGTAACTTGCAATCATTCGCTCCATTTTTATTATCAAGAATAACAACCTTGGTCTTTATTGCACTTGTGTTCTGATAACTACCAGTCCCCCCAAATGGATAGTAGAAAGCAGGACAGCTTTTTAATTATAGAGTATCCCTAAGCATTATAAACATGTCCTCCATATTGAGTTAAGGATATGAAACAACTAAAGTACCCTGTTTCCCCCAAAATAAGACATCCCCTGATAATAAACCCAATTGGGCTTTTGAGTGCATGGCAATAAAGCCAAGTGCTTATTTCAGGATTCAAAAAAATGTAAGACATGGTCTTATTTAGGGGAAAACACCGTAGTTCTTTGATGTTTCCTGTTTATAAATGTAGCTATTTATTGTTGTTAGGTAAATAATAGTTACACAACTGATCTTGTGAAAATTGGCCAAACCCTATGTTTTATTGTAGCACCACACCACTGGTGGTTTGAAATCCTTCAAGTGAATTTGATTTCAACTCCCAATAGCCAGTTTAGGCAATGCATTATAGGAGGTTTATACAGAAACAGGTGTAATTTGTGACTGTAAATACAGATGAAAAAAAAAAGATCTTGGGCATGGTCACTTCTTATGACAATCATTATTATGAACAAAGTCCATGAACTTCTGCCTTCTCAGTACTTCTGATCTCCTATGCTATAATGGGACTGACATCTGTTTATATCTAATCCTTCCAAATAATGGGGATGTTGTAGGATAAAATGGATTAATTGGATGGATTTAATGAGCAGGATCAGCAGAGTACAGATGTGGCAAAAGGATCAAGAATGGCAAAAATCATCTTACTTGCTTGGAAAACAAAACACATGACTTCATTGTTATGCTTCTACCCCTCTTAGAAAACACTTCCCCATCCTTCTTCCCGTTCTTAATTGATAGGACCTCTTTGGTCACTTTTTTTGCAGGACTTTTCCTTTAAAGGTGCTTACTTTGCTTGTTCTTACCAATGGCCCTCTCATTAAAAAGTCTGCTTTCCCCACTTCTTCCTTCCCTCCATCTCTCTTGCAAGCAAGATGCTGACTTCTGAATAAACCTGAAACTACAAGAAGACATTAGAACTTTCAGGCTCAGAAAGTTCCTGCCAAGAATTGCCCCAGGGCAAAAAGACCAATAGCTGAATTTCCTTGACCTCTGATGTAGCAGAAACATAGCCCTTCTCTGGGCAAAAGTATTCTGATGGGCCTCCAGAGGGCATCAAAGAGTAACAAATTCATCCTTTCTTTTATAATGGCTAGCTGCAAAGGGCTGCTTATGAACCATTTTCCTTCTTCCCTGCAGTAACAGCTTTTCTACCCTAGGCAATTTTTATGACATTGTAATTTTGTGGGTTTTTTTTTTTTTAAGGAGCAGGATGTCATTGTCAGCAGCCTTTCTGATGATTCTGAATGACCCCTGGTTGGGCAGCTTATTTAGATTGAGGTGGAGCTAAAAAGTGAGTTAAATACTAGGGAAAAGGCTTCATCAGGAGTGTATGGTGGGAAAAAAGATTAGACTCAGACTGGAAAGTTTAAGAAGTTCACGCGAAGTGTAGTGTAGTGTGTAGTTAGATTATCATGTCAAGGTGAAGAACCTGTAATCCTCTATATACCATCTGTCCTTCGTTGGAAGGGCAGGAAAAATTCATAAGTTGTGCTATTTTTTTTGCCTTTCAAGATTATTATGTTGGGTGATATGTAAAGCTTATCAATCATATTTAGAAGCTTTCTGGGTACAAGGACCTCAGTGGAGGAAATTCTTAGAAGTGACAGTACAAAAAATGTTAAAAGCCAATCTCAGAATGACCCATGATTGTCCTGACTACAGTCCTTGTAGGAATGGCCAGATAATATCTGTTCCTTCCATCCAACCAAGAATGGAGCACAGAAATGGGATCTTGAGCAGCAACATCTCCCTCTCTGCCTCTACCTTTCTCTTTGCTGTCTTCGTTCTTAAGGAGGAAAAAAAGCAAATGAAAAGTCTCTATATATGTTACGATTCACAAGCAAGGGAGGTGATGGAAATTGAGAGCCGTGGAATTGGTTCAACAGCAGACAAAGAGTTTGCCCATTTGAACTCTGACTTCAAAATGCAAATGTTTTTATTTGAAATTCTAGATAACCAATCTGCCCTTTTTCAGAAATAATGTACTCTATAGAAATTGGAGCCAGGGTTTCGATTGCTGCAGCACTATAAAGAGTACCAAAGCCCACTGGAGTAGTCAAAAATTACATCATTTCTCATCTTCTGAGCAAGTAGGGGGCTTAAGGTGTCTTTGACAACTCAACCCATCAGACCAAGATGGAACCCGCTGTCAGGATCTACGTTGCATTCTTTGCATAGCCTGTTATGAAAAAGCAATAATTTCAAATCAAAGATTAGCTTCTTTTTTTTTCCAAACTAGTACATCCTGGATATTTGTGTGGAAGCTAAAATGTTTTTTAAACGCTCAGTTGCTCAGAACATTTTTGGCAAGCTAATTTTCGCAAGATCATATCATATACTAGGGAGAATTTAAGAATAACAATAGGATGTTTTAGGAAATAAGTGAACTTACATATACAGCAAGGATATTTCAACCATCCTCTTTACTTCAGAGAAATTCACAATCATACTGCATTGTCATGTTCTCAATGAGGTCTCTCATTGTGTGATGTCATAGTGAGGTGAAAGCTTCTGAGGGAATTTAGATCTACCTAAAAACAGTAAAACACTTTTTTTCTCCTCAAGATTAAAGTATATGGAGTATGTCAGTATGAAATAGAAATTTCTGTAGATAATTGTGCTCTTAAAACTATCACAGCATACCAGCAAACTGTTAAAAAGGCCTGAAGACGGATATAGTAATTGGCCTTATCTTAGAGGCATCACGAAGATCCCAACACACCATATTGATGTGTGTTGATGTACATCTCTACTTGTCATATAGTCAGAGTCAAGCAATTTATGAAGTTTTACAGCTTGATTTATGTACCATGAAAAACTGATTTCATGGTCTAAATAGTTATCTGAACACAAACAGGATTGCAGTATGGGTGACATTGTGTATGTAGTGTTGTGTATTTGAAAGAGAAATCTAATTGCGTCGTTGTGTGATGTAGTTACTGTTTGAAATATATGACTCCTTTGAAACTTTAGGGGTTTTCAAAACCATTGCTTTCTGTGGTGCTTGTCTGCCTTGAGAGCAAAACAGTTGAGAAAACTGAGGTAACAGGGTAAACACCAACAAAGGTATCTTTAATATGGGTAGAGCTTTCCTAGTTCATGCAAAACCACCAAGCAATGAACTGGTTAGGCTAAACTTTCAAGCATTTGTCTACATCTCTTAGTTGGTTACTTCACAGTGACTTATTATTTTTTTAAATGTGCAGATGCCAGCACATCTCTCTTTGTATGTCACACCACTAATTTTCCTATTAGCAATTTTCATGTACTCCGTTCCATGTACATAAACCATACAAGATTTTTCTGTATTATGATAGTTGCTGACAATACTGAATGAACTATGTGTTCCTACAGGTACACGTCAAATCGGTGGACTTTGTTTCTTGAAAGACAAAAACACCAAGTGTCTCTTTTTATCTATAAAGCCAATGTTAAAATTAAAAACTGGAGGGAAGATGTTTTATTTTTGTGTAATCACCTATTCATATTATGCAGTTTATTGTCCTTGGTTAAATCAGTAGCTAAATTAGGCTGGGAGCTGTGCTTCAGCAGCAACAGAAGAATCCCAAATTCTCTACCCTTGCTGTCGTCTGCCCCAATACCTATTCTACACAAATAGTAGCATTTCTTGGCTTGATTTGGAAGAGGTAGGAAGAACTACCAGCTACTAACCAAATACCTGGGACACAATCATACTACATATCTGGGCCAATGATCAAGACAGATCCCTGTCTCGCTCAAGAGATTTTGCAATATCATTCACCTGCTCAAGGTCATTTCGGTCAGACAATTGCAATCTTTCAAAGCAGCCAGAACATAAGTCCATGGATCCGTACTGCATAGTGCCCCACAGCACAGAGGCATTCTTATTCCAAAGCCACTAATGATCAAGATGACACAGCCAACTATCTCTGTCATGTTAGTTTTTGAACGACTGCCAACATACATACCGTGAGGTTGTTGAGGCTTATGACGGCTGCAGTAACTCTTATCCTACACTGATGGATTGCAGTATCTGATTGGCAGAGCAATAAAAGAGGGCCCCAAATGGTCTGCTATAGCAAAGAAAATATTGTAGATCTTGTGAGATGAACCTGTCCCATTTGAAGTAGCTTGGAACAAAAAATCTTGAACATCAGGAAGACAAAATGAAGTACCCCGATCTGGTATTTTTTAATCTCGATTGAAATTAATCACAAATGGCTTTCTAAAAGACCATTTGTTTAAAAAGAACTATTTTAATACTCATAAAAATTATGGTACCTCTACTTAGCGCCTCTACTTAAGAACTTTTCTAGATAAGAATCGGGTGTTTTTTTGTCTCTTCTTAAGAACCATTTTCTACTTAAGAACCCGAGCCCGGAAAGAATTCCATGGAAATTTGAGAGCGGCATGAAGGCCCAGCCAGTTTCCTGCCATTCTCCTTGGGTTTCTCTCTATGGCATAGTGTAGGGGAGTCAGCCTCGTGCCAGGTGTATGGGAGGCGTGTGCTTCTCTTCACCGCCTCAGAGTCCCCCCCCCCCCTTTAAAGCCTTAAACTTAAAGTTTTGGATTGTTTTTGATTCCCCTCATCTCACCTTCCTTCGTCAGCGACTGTCCTTCTCCTCTTCCTCCTCCTCCCACCCAAATTCCGAGCTTTTATTTCTTTCCTAATGGGTTTGCACGCATTATTTGCTTTTACATTGATTCCTATGGGGAAAAAATCGCTTCTACTTACAAACTTTTCTATTTAAGAACCTGGTCACGGAACGAATTAAGCTTAAGTAGAGGTACCACTGTATCTTGATGAAAAGATTTCAGAAATATATTTTTCATCCCATAGATAATAGACTTGAGATTCCGAAGATGTTAAACACATTAGTTCGAACAAGGATGATAATGCATCATCATACAGATGGAGGGAATGGTAAACATTAATGGCATTATCATTGTAAAAGACTGTAGTATATACTTTCAAGGAAATAAGCCCCTTTAAGAACAGTGGAATTTACTACCTCATAAATACATGATAGACTGATGTTAAGCTTCAATCCTACAAAAACCTACCTGGAAGTAAATCTTATTAAACTTCCTGGGAGTTTCTTCCAAGTAAATTTGCAAAAAACTGCATCAACATTTCAGAGCAAGTCTATCATAGTGTACCTTCTCCATTTTACATCTCCACAGCCTTTAACTATTGTTTAAAGGAACAGGCACAATGGATTAGGTGGCAAAGTGAATTTTACAAAACTAGAATTAGCACAGATCTCTGTTCCAAAACATCTTTATTGTACCAAGAAAAAGAAAACCCTTTATAAACAAGAGTGTTGAAATATACAGGTTAAGTTACTAATCTTATTAACAAAATAAAGCTCTATCTATATGTACAGACTTTTTAAAACAAAACAAAAAATAAAAGCAGCAGCCAATTGCTAGAGCACGATGGAAAGGGAAAGGATTCTGAAAAACTGAAGGAATGGGAAACAATATAGATTCATCTATTTTGATGCTCTCTGGATGCTAGACTATAACTCCATGATGCTTGCCAAAAAAGCCCATTAAGATGTTGGAAGTGATGGCAGTTGTAATCTAACATATCTAAAGGGTACAGGGATTTTTTAAAAAATAAGTGTAACTCATTCTCACGTTGCTTATTACCCATGAATTAAGTGACCCACTTCCTCTCTAGAAGATATAATTCCATTTTCCTCTTTTTAAGTTAGAATAAAGGAAAATAAATTGGGCAGGTGCAAGTAGTTTTAACTTTAGTTAGGGACATAAGTCGTACATGTGACAAAATGATAAAAGCTGTCATGAAAGAATACTAGACAAATTTTGTTTCTCATAAAGAAAAGCCGAACTCCAAATTATATCGATACACCTCAGGTGCAGTGTCTTACAGTGACACTAAACTGATGACACTACACAGACTAAGATCAAATTTCAAAGTGACAACTATTCTGTTGCAAGAAAAATCATGCTTTACATACTCGGCATGAAACTTCTATCAACTTCAGATTTGCATTACGTTTTGGCAGACATGTGAAGGACCACACTCCTAAAGATAGTTAGATCAAACCAATATTCAGTCATCTATAAGGAATGAAATGGGTGCAAAAATCCTCTGTAAAATGTAAGGTATGTATCTCATTCTGAATCATTTCCCAGTTATCAATAATGCAAAAAATAATGATGTTTTGCCAATATCTATTTGTACTAGAAGAATGCAAAAGAGATGCTTTTTGTAATATTGGACTAAGGGTGACTCCAAACACTGTATGGTAGTATCAATCCTTACTTTTCTGCCATAAATGATAAATAGGCTTGCAATTTACCATCTCTACATGCGCACATACTGTTATTGTACTCCATGTTGCAGTGGACATGATACAAATCATGTGGGCAATGCTAAATTTCTTCTATGCTCTCATATCTGGTTTCGAAGAGTGTTATATTAACAACTTGGTCACCTTAACACAAAAGGGAAACCCTGTCAAAAAATGAAGAATGACATGTTTAAGAACTCCCAATTTAGTTCCTCAGTGATGTTACAGTTTCTGACAGTAGAAAATAAAAGATTCCCATGCTGAGATTTAAATCCAATGGAAGTATACAAAAATATTTAAAGGACTATCTAAAAGAGACAGGGGAAAGATATGTAAAATAATGTATGCAAATGTACACAATTCATACATCAGAGACCTAACTGTGTGTGCATGTGTCTAACATGACCCTGTACATCCTCTGTGCCTGTCTCATCACCATGCTTTCCATGTACTGAAGCTAGCCACTGGTTATCATTAACCAAGAACACTTTGCTAATTTAAACCAGAGCAAGACTGCTGCTTTCACTAATGCCATTAAAGGATAAAGAGTAAGGAGGAAAGAAGCCACTCCAACACATTATACACTCAACTTGGATGATCTGAGCCTGATAAGCAAACAAGTACTTATACTGCAAACTATATTGAGTTCAATGTAGGGAAAACATGAATTTACCAATATACTGAAGCCTACTAGAGGCTCAATAAACCAGAATGATGAAAGTGGACAAACCTCTTGAAAGTTGCTGAATTATAGCATCATCTTCCCACAGAACAACTGGAATGACACAGGCTTCCTACCCTGTATTACAGCATTGTTAGACTAATTAAATAAAAGTATCCATTTAAAATAATTCCTATTTCCTTCATAGCAGATGCTTCAGAATAGTTTCTCCAAGCAGGTGCCCTTCACATGATGCCTATATGTTGTATTAATTCCCATTATGCACCTTTTGTGCTCTAGTGGGTGGGCATGAAAGAGCTATTATCCTCATAGAAAACAATTTTGGAAACATTGCTTCAGAAACTTCACATTTTATCCCTTAAACATCAAGCTTTCTATTGTTATGGGACGTCCTCTTCTCCCCTGTGTACTGAACACTGGCAAGCAAACAAGGGTAGGAGGGGAACAGGCCATGGCTTAATTTATAAGTTGGACCAAGGCTGCCAAGGGTAAAGAGGGCCCTTCGAGACCTTGGTTGCTATTCATTCATGTCCAGAGCTAAAAATGGCTCCATGGGAATTTATTGGCAGGGCCAGTGGGAATTGAACAAAACAAACACAGGACAAAATGAAGTTGGAGTGAGGAAAAAAGCAGAAGTAGTTGAAATCCGGAATGAAGGGGGAATAAGTGTTCCACCCAGATGTTTCATTTCAGGAAAGTGAAAAGGCTTCCCAAATGTTGGTTGAATGCTAGTGATTGGGTGGCTAATAAAAGCTGGTGCAGCTGGCCAGGTTGTAAACAGGTGAGCTCTCTGTTTGGCTGTTGGTAAAGTAAGCTTTTATATCAGCTTTATGGGAAAAGTGAAAAAGTCAGAGGAAATGAAAAAGAGACTCAGCTACAGAGCATTTGCCCCTAACTCCAACACAACTGAACACTACACAAAAGATAGACACAGTTGCAATTGGAAGGAGGAAGATTTTTCTAGCCAAACTTTCATATCTGGAAACATAGCACTTAATATTGAGTTGCTAGAAAGATGGGTTCAAAGATTAGATTGTGAAATCTGCTGCTCGGTATTTCTATCTCATGGTTCATCCCTTAATGATTCCATAATATCTTTCTCTCCTTAACTTCAGTGAAGATTTGGGATATTTTTAGCAGATTTACCAGATTTGTTACAATAGTCATAGTCAATTCATATGCAATTTCCTTGGGGTAAATTCAGCAGGTTAAAGACAAAATTCCTCCCTTTCCACAGAAGATAAATGGGTGGGCAATAAACTCTACCAATATCACAGATGGTGGCATAAAGAATTGTTCCTCTGCTCCATGTCTTTAACAAGCTCCCTCCTCGTCTCTTCCAATGTCATTAATTGTTCCAGGTTAGAATAGGACAAAGGCTTGTCCATATTTTTCATATTTGCTTCTTGTGACATTAGTCAGTGAGAACCACTAGCTCGCTATCACTCTTCTCCTCGCCCTCAGAATCCTCATCTTCACTGTAGTGGTACATCTCCCCATCGGGCATTGAATGACTGTCCTCTGTCCCATCCCCTTCTTCTGGCTTCAGACTACATGTGTTCACTATGACTGGCATGTTTGGTTCCATGCCATGGGACAAGTAGTGATCCATCAGTGGTGGAGCCAGCTGAATCCCAACTGATCGCTGGTACATGAGATCCGAAGAGGAAGGTGGCATCTGGCTGCTTTGGGGCCTAGAAAATACAATAATATATCATAAAATTTATGCCATCTTACATTCTGTTCCTCCCCCGCCCCTAGCTCCAGCTCTGCATTCATAACATTATTACTGCACTTCCCAGCAAATAAGCAAGACTAGAGAAGCGGTGATCTTTTACTACTGAACTAAACATTCCTAATTATTGGTCATGTAACTGAGGTTACTGGTAACTGCAGTTCGGTAGTATCTTGTGGGCCACCCTTACTCCTAAGAAAGAACAATGCACTGGTCATGCACAATACTGGTCTCCCTGAAATGAGATCAGATCAACTGTCTTCCAGGAACTTTTTACAAGCAAACATTCCTGTACCTTTCCTTCCTTCATCATCTAAGCTTTCAGGATTGCCCAATTTCACCTGAATGCTTTCAGTTGGCAAGGCTACAAGACACACAAAGACCATAAACTGGGTTAGCTCTTTGTAAGGTCAGGGCAAATAAGCTCAGGAAGATGCTGCATGTCTTAATTAATGCAGGCCTTTAATGATGAACCTGAACCTTGTTAAACTAGCACTGCCTTGCAAGGAAGTGAATTTCAGACGTAGGAACCTGCTGGCTCAGATAGCTGTGCTCAGGAGGAACAGAGAAAAGGGACAGGAAGCCTCACGCAATAAGGTAGCCCTGCCTGGCGTCCTGGCGCCGATTCCTCATCAGTGCCTTGTACTCGCCAACACGAAGCCGCTTCCCTTCCACAATGCAGGTGCGTTTTGGGCGGGGCTTGTACTTGTAATTGGGATACTTCTCTAGATGCTGGCGACTCAGCCGCGCTTGCTCTTCATAATAGGGCTGCTTCTCCTGATTGGACATGGATTTCCATCGGGATCCTACAAAAGACAGAAAGCAATGAAAGGGGATGATTTCATGTATCTTTTAAAATTCTTCCTCTACTGTATGGTCCTTCTCAGTCTACACCGGAACACTGCTTCCTAACAAATGGGCTTAGAAGAAAAAAGGAACAGGGGCATACAAAAGTCGGCCACTGTAGATTAAGATGAAAAATGCCACCTTGTCTATAATAATTCCCCTGGGTATCAGTACATGGTGGATCATATTCAATTTCAGATTATGAATATGAGGATGAATTTGGCCAATGAAACTGATCTGCGGGAACTGGTGGGACGATGGGACAAGGTAAGAGGATATATGGTCAGTAGAATTCGAGACCAAGCTATAAAGAATAAATTGGAATCACTTTATAATATGTAAATAGATATATTGCTCTTGAGTTAAAACGGCATATACAAAATATGCCCCCATTTTGGTGGAGGGGTATGAATGTTGTTGGGTGGCGGGCACATTGTTATATGTTATATTTTGGGTGTATGTTTCATTGTTATTGGTAACAATCAATAAAAATACTTTTTTAAAAATATAATAATTTCCTTGATATAGCCAATACAAAACAAATACGGCATCTTTAAAAACAGAGTTTGAGACATAAAACAGGGATGGGATAACCAGAAACCAAACAACAAAAGCAACAACTTCTCTTTCCTTGAACTGCAGTGAGCAGATGGCTAGAAACATTACCATGGCTTTCTAGGTTTTTAAAAGGTTGGAGAATTATTGTCCTTTTGTTTCTGAAATACATTCAGCCTACTTTGAGACGTACATTTTTTTTCTTTTGGTTTTGCTAATTTTTGTAATCAGAGGAGTCCTGAGGGTTGATGTTATATGCAACAGCTCAGTTTCAGCTCAGTTTCAGCCCTTTGAAACATATGAAGAGTTAATGTAAACTGCTTCTTTAACCAGATGCAGTTCTAAAGGTTATCACACAGCTTTGCATTTATCTTTTATTACCAATCAGGCAAGAGGAATTATTTCTACAGACTGTTTTATGTATAAGAACAAGGCTAGTACTGCAGAATATCTGGACGACCATATCACATAGGAACTAGGAGCTTTGGCTATGTTGCCTATTTAGAAATGTAAACTGAGTGTCAGGCCGAAGCCATAGTTTTGAGGTAGAGACTTTGGACTGCCACAAGTAGAATAGTGCTGTGGGAATTGGGGAGGGGTGGTTGCATGAGGGGGAAAGATACTAGCCACAATAAATTCCTTCCAGAAGATTGAAGGTCATCCTTTGTTCAGCATCAGCCAGACGTACAAGGAAGGACCGTGGATGTTGAGAGGAACCGGAGTGATCAATGTGATAAACTTGTGGGTGTGGGGATGAATGATGAATCTTAACCTGGGTGGAAAACTGTAGGGAAAGTTAGTATCAGGTTGACTACAGTTCGTAACTGTTCTGGTTGGCTCTGGCCCAGCTCCTGCCCCAAGGAATGTGGAGGTGGATGCAGGGGAAACATCAACATGTCATAGGCCTGTTTTAGGAAGTGTTAGACCCACGCATTCGCAGAATTATGCATAGAAGAGACCAATTGAAGAAATATTACGGGAGATAAGAGAGGCCACCTGTGTTTGGGTGGGGCTCCAGTAATTAGAGCTGCTGATATAAATAGCAGCGTGCTGGCTTGGCCATTGTGGAAGATTATCTGATGGTTGTTCTTCAGGACCGTGCCTTGCTGTTTCCGGACTTTGTTGATTTTTCACGACTTTGAAACCAAAGCAGAGCAAAGTGTGTGTGTTTCACTTTGTGGTAGAAGGAGGGCTGTGACGTTCCTTCACAGCTGCTAGCTAGGTACTTAAGGACTGATTAAGGGGATTGTACAGACTACCAGGTTGTTTTGGGACGAGTGCTCTTTGCAATACAAAAAGGGTAGTTTGTTTCTTTGGAATTTTTGTGATAAAGAACATTGTTTTTGAACTTTCAAGTGTGTGTGTGTCTGAAATTTGTACCTTTGAATTTTCGGGAGACTCATACCATACAGCCCGGCAGAACAGTAACCAACATAGTTCTATCAATAAATTGGAACTTGGAAAAAGGCCGGCAAGGTTTGGACTCTGATTTATTTCTCAGATGTTAATTGGGACACTGACACTGAGATATTAAGCAAGTCATACTATGTAGTTTTAATGGATGTTCTGGGTCTGGTGGATAAATGTAGCCCTCAGATTACAACTTCAATTGGGCCCAACATTTCTGTTGCTAAGCAAGATAGCTTTTAAGTACATTTTGCCATTTTTACGACCTTTCTTGCCATAGTTATTAGAATAATCATTGCAGTTGTTAAATTAGAAACACGGTTGTTAAATGAAGCTGGCTTCCCCACTGACTTTGCTTGTCAGAAGGTTACAAAAGGTGATCTTATTTATTTATTTATTTATTTATTTGATTATTTTTTTTATGCCGCCCTTCTCCTTAGACTCAGGGCGGCTTACAACATATTAGCAATAGCACTTTTTAACAGAGCTAGGCTATTGCCCCCACAATCCGGGTCCTCATTTTACCCACCTCGGAAGGATGGAAGGCTGAGTCAACCTTGAGCCGGTGATGAGATTTGAACCACTGACCTTCAGATCTACAAGTCAGCTTCAGTGGCCTGCAGTACAGCACTCCACCTGCTGCACCACCCATATGATCCCTGGACACTGCAACCATCATAAATACAGTACATGCCAGTTTCCAAGCATCTCAATTTTGATCACATGACCGCAAGGATGCTACAGTGGTCTTAAGTGTGAAAAACAGTCATACGTCATTCCCCTCCTCCCAATGCTGTTGCAACTTAAGATGGTCACTAAATGAATGACTGTAAATCGAGGACTACCTCAATTTTTAAAAAACTAGGCTGGGCAATCCTCAGTTTCAAAATGAAAATGTATCTCAAAACGAAATATCAATTCCCCCCCTCTTCTTTTTCTTCAGAAGGCAGAGTAGTTTTCTCACAAAGTGTAATTCATGGAAATTGAGGCAAGGATCACAGATGCCTCCAGATGTGTCCTGTTTATTTAGGAACAAAATTATTTTTTTAGATTTGTGAACCACTTCACTGTGAAGGTCTAGAATGGTGTGCAAAATTAAAAACCCAAAACAAACTAAGAATAATGCAGTAAAAAAATAAACTGTAAAGAGGAATGAAAGAGAATGGCACACATTTCCCTCTAGCCCAGTGTGTCTCAAAGTTGGTGACTTTAAGATGAGTGGATTGCAACTCCCAGAATTCCTCAGCCAGCATGAAGCATGATGTTGAAGCCCACACATCTTAAAAGTTGACAAGTTTTGAAAAACACGGCTCTAGATGCTTGACTACCAATGGCCTTCAAGAAACGCCAGATTCTAGCTATTCTCCATAAGACCCTAAGAGAGGGGGGGTTCTTACTTAGCCGCTATATTAACCTGTGTACATAATTATTGAATCAGCATTTAACTGTACATCAACATAAAGGCATCTTATTACTACATCATGTGGAAAAACTGTCATTTGCGAAGATGCACTATTGTCAACCGCAAGAGAATCCATTTATTTAATGAGACCATTCACATTTCTCAAATATTGTATTAACTGACTTGTGCCGATTTATATGACATCAGGTAAATGGAAAAGTAAGAGGCAGGGGAGAACAGCTCTTTTCCTTAGTCCTTCTCTCTTATAAATGGGAAGCTCTAAAACCATGGCCGCCCCCTATTGCTAACTAAAACTCTTCTGTCCTGCTGACCTTTTCTGCCACCTTCCTACAGGGCTCTTTGAATTCTTTCAAGCCCAAGGTATGAGGAACAGGTGGAACAGCTAAAATAGGCTGGCCTTCTGTGTGACAGGAATTCCCTGGGTTGTGTGACCTTTACTGTCATGCCCACCAGAGAGTTTGTGAAGAATTGAGGCTGGAGAGATGAGGAAGGTTTCACCCAAGCAATGTGGGGAACAAAGTCCAAGAAGTCTATAGTTGATGGAACGTGTGGGGGGAGGACCCTTAAACTAATTTTCTAGGTCAAAGAAAATCCTAGGATTTTGGATAAGAAAAGGGTAGGCATTAGCATTAACATATTTCAGAGTCAACATAATTCAAATAATACTGAGCTTATATAAAATAATCACAATTTAATGTGCTGCTCAAAAAAATAAAGGGAACACTCAAATAACACACCCTAGATCTGAATGAATGAAATATTCTCATTGAATGCTTTGTTCTGTACAAAGTTGAATGTGCACAACAGCATGTGAAATTGATTGTCAATCAGTGTTGCTTCCTAAGTGGACAGTTTGATTTCCCAGAAGTTTGATTTACTTGGAGTTATATTGTGTTGTTTAAGTGTTCCCTTTATTTATTTGAGCAGTTTATAAACTTTCAAAATAAAAAATTCAAGACAGGATTCAGCCATATGTATTTTTCTCTATGATGTCATTATTGTTTTCCCTTTGTACTTTCCTATTATATGCATTTATTTACATCCAGGTTTTTTTAAAAAAATTATTTATTAGATTTGTATGGCGCCCCTCTCCGGAGACTCAGAGCGGCTTACAACAACAAAACAAAGTTTGCTTTGTTTTTCTAAAGAACAAAACAAAACAAATAAACTCGGAAGCCAAACAACCTAAGTTCCCCTTTTTTTTTTTCACTTTTGGACATCATATCTAGAAAATGGAGGTGTCAAAAAGACAGAGTGGATCATATCAGTCTGCCAGGTGAAGGCAGCATTTCTGAATGTTCCCCTTGAAAAACAAAATCTTCCTTGCTAATTAAAATGAGAGAGGGGAGGGAGGAAACCCCCAATTAGCGACAAAGTTACAATGAATAAAAAGAGATACAGTGTTCCCTCGATTTTCGCGGGTTTGAACTTCGTGAATAGCCTATACCACGGTTTTTCAAAAAATATTAATTAAAAAATACTTCACAGGTTTTTTTCTATACCACGGTTTTTCCTGCCCGATGATGTCATACATCATCGCCAAACTAATAATATTTGCAAATAAATAACGAAAAAAATAATTATTGTTAATAAATAATTATGTTTATAAATATCAGGATCACTGTGTCTTATTCAATGGTGAGTATCAGTAATAATGGTGAGTAAATGGTTGTTAAGAGAATGGGAAATGGTAATTTAGGGGTTTAAAGTGTTAAGGGATACTGTCCATAGCCAAAAATGGTATATTTACTTCCGCATCTCTACTTCGCGGAAATTCGACTTTCGCGGGAGGTCTCGGAACGCATCCCCCGTGAAAATCGAGGGAACACTGTACTTGCAACCTGGATATGAGGTTCCTGAGCCCTCCTCCTTCCCCCCACCCCCTCACGGTCATGTAACTGCACTGGGGGGGTACTGAGCAACCCATTTCCAGCTGTTTGCAGTATCAAATGGTCACATGACCTTCCATGGAGGGTTTTGCGAGAAACTGGTATTTACTTCTGGTTTCTGGCAAAAAACATCAATTCCGAACACCGGCTTCACTTAAGGACCATGGCATTTGCTAATGATCACTACAAAAGAAAGTCAGTCACAGGATGACCTGCTTAATAACTGGCACCACTTAACGTCCAAAATTTTGAGCTCAATTTATTTCATTTATTATTTATTTATTATTTAGATTTGTATGCCGCCCCTCTCCGCAGACTCGGGGCGGCTCACAGTAACATACAACAATTCATAACAAATCCAAATAAATTTAAAATATTTAAAAAGAACCCCATTTTTCCTAACAAACACACACACAAACATACCATGCATAAATTGTACATGCCCGGGGGAGGTGTTTCAGTTCCCCCATGCCTGACGACAAAGGTGGGTTTTAAGGAGTTTACGGAAGGCAGGGAGAGTAGGGGCAGTTCTAATCTCTGGGGGGAGTTGGTTCCAGAGAGTCGGGGCCGCCACAGAGAAGGCTCTTCCCCTGGGGCCCGCCAACCGACATTGTTTAGTTGACAGGACCCGGAGAAGGCCCACTCTGTGGGACCTAACCGGTCGCTGGGATTCGTGCGGCAGAAGGCGGTCTCGGAGATATTCTGGTCCAGTGCCATGAAGGGCTTTAAAGGTCATAACCAACACTTTGAATTGTGACCGGAAATTGATCGGCAGCCAATGCAGACTGCGGAGTGATGGTGAAACATGGGCATACCTAGGTAAGCCCATGACCGCTCTCGCAGCTGCATTCTGCACGATCTGAAGTTTCCGAACACTTTTCAAAGGTAGCCCCATGTAGAGAGCATTACAGTAGTCGAACCTCGAGGTGATGAGGGCATGAGTGACTGTGAGCAATGAGTCCCGGTCCAGATAGGGCCGCAACTGGTGCACCAGGCGAACCTGGGCAAACGTCCCCCTCGCCACAGCTGAAAGATGGTTCTCTAATGTGAGCTGTGGATCGAGGAGGACGCCCAAGTTGCGGACCCTCTCCGAGGGGGTCAATGATTCCCCCCCCAGGGAAATGGACGGGCAGATGGGATTGTCCTTGGGAGGCAAAACCCACAGCCACTCCGTCTTATCCGGGTTGAGCTGTAAGCCAAATACCGGCTCAGTGCATTCTGTCATCTTATTTTGCTTTATCTTCTGAGTACAACAATGTTGTGTCCATTATATATTAGAAATACAAACACAAAACAAATTCATACATCCTCTAATTGTGCCTGAGAATCAGATAAAACCACCAAGACATTTGCTATTGAGACACAATTTCCTTCTGCTCAAAATACATTCCCCTAAAGAAACAAACGTATAAGCTTCTAATTGTGAATCCATCATTGTGGTTATTATAATACTTAAAACTTTTCAATGGTTTAAGCTGATGCGGTGCATAGGAAGCACCAGATCAGATCCCAATATTGTAGTATCTGAAAGTTTGTTTTTACCTCAATACCCAAGTTCTAATTAAGGGTGCAGGCTGTAACCCACAAACCACTACTGAAACATTACAAGTCCATTCCTAGTAGCATGGATATGTTCTTCAGAAACCGCACCAATCTCTCTAAATAACTAACCAGACTATGCTGACTCTCAGGGGACTACAGTTAAATATTAGCTCATGTGGTAAGAAGAGGAACTCTGAGTGATAAACTCCTACCACAAGGGAGAATTATTTTTATTTAGCTATGGCAGACTGTAAAGCTGTAATAACTATTAAATTATCATCTTCTATCCGTGTCAGACAAGGCAATCCAATAAATGAATGAATGAATGAATGAATGAATGAATGAATGAATGAATGAATGAATGAATGAATGAATAAATAAATAAATGAGAATATAAAAAAGCAAGGAGGTTGATATCACCCAGACTTTTTAAGGGGGTAATCAGCTCCACTGAATTTTTTTTTAAAAAAACCTTGCTTCTGAGCCCCTTGGAAAGTACCATACTTAAAGACTATGACTTATGTTCATTTCCTGCTGAAAACTGAGGAGCAGCATTGATAAATATTTTCAGTTGATGCGGTTAGATTAAATATGTTTTACTTTGTATTGTTTTAATCCATCATATTTTAAAAGAAATATTTGCCAAATCTTTGTTTTTAAATTTTGATTTAAAATTTAAATTTTATTTAAAATTAATCAATTAGAAGCAGCCATTCTGCAAAACACAATGTCAGGTCCTACATATTTTTTTCATCAGTATTCCAGGGCCTGATGAAAATTTAAAAAAGCAAAAACTAACTAGCTCAATGTAAGCATATTACTAAAAAAAAAGGCAAAATGAATTAGCTGGTAATGATTCTGGTGGTAATTTTGGGAAGTCACTTTTCTTTTGGTAAATCTGATATTAACTGTGTCCTCCATGACAAAAAATTGGGGGAGGGAGGAATCTCTAGTCTCACCATTTTCTGAGGTTTCCACTTTGCAACTTGCTCTCAAAATTCCAAATGTGTTCATTAGCCTGGTTTGGATTAATTTTGCAAAATTTACTTACCGAAATACTTTTCAAAGCATATTTTAATACAGAGTTCTGGTTTATTCTCAAATTCAATTTCTTCAGAGATTTGTGTTTATTACAATGGACATCTCTGATTATTATTCCCCTTGATCAAACTGATAGCATATTACTGTTTCATGAAACAGCAGTACATATACTAATATTACCTTGTGAGATAGGATTTGAATTCAATCTTCTGTTGGGAATATCATTTAGTAGAGCTTCTTTTATGCATGAACAAGGATGTATTCCCTTCTTTATTGATTATTCAACTATAAATATATAGATCATTTCTTGTCCAAAAGAGCTTACTGGCTTATTAGACTGCTCTGATCTGAGGATGTTGATATTGCCAATGATCAATAATTACCATAATAATCATTGCTCCCAGCCTTTGGAATGTCGTCCCCCCACCCAGGTGAGGTAGGTCCCCACTCTCCTGGTCTTTCAAAAATGGCTCTGCTGTTTCACTTGGGGTAATGGAAGAGCATGCAGCCATGGGGCTGGTAGTACCCCGAAGGCCCCCCTTCCGCCTTTTAATTACCTTTTATTTAAATTTTATATACAGCTTTTATGTTTTAATATTTTACTTGTATACTGCCTAGAGTCCCTCAATGAGGTAGATGGGCAGTGCTAAATTTGATCAATAATAGCAACAATAACAGTAGTGATTTCTGAAAACAGTTTATAAGTACCATGGTTGTAAAACCTGATACACTTCATTTGCTTGCAAAACATGATCATATATTTTGGAGCAAACACCGCAACATATTTGACAAGTTATTTAGTTGTTGCTATTGTTGCTGCTGTTTTGGACTGTATTTGTTAAGGTTGCTAAGAGGATAACTACCACCTTGCCAGATGTTGTGTGCATAGTAACTATAGGGCAATCAGTCATAAAGTAACTTGAATTGCTTTGGTGACTACAAAAAAGCCCTGCCTAGCCATACTTTATTACAGAATGTACATTACCAAATTGAAATTAATTGAAGTTTAGTTGAATGGATTAAATGCCAAGGGATATTTAATGTTATTTGTGAACAGGCCCATTTTGGCACATTCAACAAAGTTTGGTTTAGTATGATCTCTGAATTTATTCTTTTATTTAATCTCCATCTTCTTTGTGGCTTTAGATACATCTTGTGTCTTAATCACACAGGCCTATTTTGCAATGAATCATCCTTTCTTCCTAGTTATCATAAATTCTGAAGATAATTCTGAAGTTTAGGGAAAATTATGAGGCATGTTTGTAGATTCTATCAAATTTACACTTCCAGTTATGGCCAAGCCCTGTGGTAACAATAACCCATTGCAAAATTGTGTATTTCATAAGAACATAAGAAAAGCCATGCTGAATCAGGCCAAAGCCCATCAAGTCCAGCATTCTGTGTCACATAGTGGCCCACCAATTGTCCATGGGGATCTTGAGCAGAAAGAGAAGGCAAGACCCTCCCTTTCCCCTGACCCCCAACAAATGGTATTCAAGGGAATCCTGCCTGCCTCAACCAACATAGAGGCGAGACATGGATATCCGTTTCAATAACCACCAATACACTTGGCATCCATGAATCTGTCTAATCCTGCCTTGAAGCTATCAAGGCTGACAGCTGTCACGACCTCTTCTGGAAGTGAATTCCATAAACCAACGACCCTCTGGGTGAAGAAATATTTCCCTTGATTTGTCCTCACTTTCTTACCTATGAGCTTTAGGGAGTGTCCCCTTGTCCTAGTATTGTGTGATAGAGAAAATATTTTTTCTCTACCCACCTTTTCAGAACTCAGGCAAAATAGTAGACATAGTGATTATGGGAAAAACTATTCTCTATTTTTTAAAAATGTTGTAAATTCCAGGGGTTTCCTACACTAGCTCCTTGAACTGATATTAATAAAGAATTTCCTATTAGCCCAGACCAAAGAATCTAAGTTTAACATCCCATTTCTAGGCAGGAAGCTTTTCCCCCTTTTCCTCTAATGACTAACAAAAACTCTAACCAAGAAGATACAGAATAGTTTTTGCAGCTCATTCTCGTAGGGGGGGGGGGGGGGGGGGCATCTCTACTAAGTAAAGGAGCTCTGTTTAAATTGGGGCAAGCAATAAATTTAACTTTGTGACTAAGACCTTGTCTAGCTTGCTCTTTAGTCTGAGGTTCCTATAATTTAAAAAAAGGTCCACAACCACAACTATATAAATAGCACCCTGAGAAAAGGTTAGTCTTGGCTTTCTCTTTGATGTGAGCTTAATTTTTAAAAAACCTACATTCAACATCTGTTTTGCATGTGCAGGTATAACATCTAAGAATCAGGCTATCATGATTGATAAAGAAAGACTGCTTGGCAGGGGTGAAATTAGATTAGATTAGATTAGATTAGATTTATTGGATTTATATGCCGCCCGTCTCCGCAGACTCGGGGCGGCTCACAACAAAACAGTACATAGTAACAAATCTAATATTTAGCAATCTAAATTACAGTTTTAGGTTAAAAAGTCCAAAAAAGAAACCCCAATATATAAAAAAAACAAGCACAAAAACTACATGGGCAAGGGGGAGATGTTTCAATTCACCCATGTCTGACGGCAGAGGTGGGTTTTAAGGAGTTTACGAAAGGCAAGGAGGGTGGGGGCAATCCTAATCTCTGGGGGGAGCTGGTTCCAGAGGGTCGGAGCCACCACAGAGAAGGCTCTTCCCCTGGGTCCCACCAGACGACATTGTTTAGTCGACGGGACCCGGAGAACGCCAACTCTGTGGGACCTAACCGGTCGCTGGGATTTGTGCGGCAGAAGGCGGTCTTGCAGATATCCTGATCCGATGCCATGTAGGGCTTTATAGGTCATAACCAACACTTTGAATTGTGACCGGAAACTGATCGGCAACCAATGCAGACTGCGGAATGTTGGAGTAACATGGGCATACTTAGAGAAGCCCATGATTGCTCTCGCAGCTACATTCTGCACGATCTGAAGTTTCCAAACACTTTTCAAAGGTAGCCCCATGTAGAGAGCATTACAATAGTCGAGCCTCGAGGTGATGAGGGCGTGAGTGACTGTGGGCAGTGACTCCCGATCCAAATAGGGCCGCAACTTGTGCACCAGGCGAACCTGGGCAAACGCCCCCTCGCCACAGCTGAAAGATGTTTCTCTAATGTGAGCTGTGGATCGAGGAGGACACCCAAGTTGCAGATCCTCTCTGAGGGGGTCAATACTTCCCCCCCCCCAGGGTAATGGACGGACAGATGGAGTTGTCCTTGGGAGGCAAAACCCACAGCCACTCTTTCTTATCCGGGTTGAGTTTGAGTCTGTTGACACCCATCCAGCAGGTTCTGACAGGTTCTGGAGAACCGTTAATGGAAATTTTAAGTAGTTGGGAGAACTGGCAGTGGAAACTTTGAGTAGTTTGGAGAACTAGCAAAAACCACCTTTGGCTGGCGCCAGAGAGGGTTGGGAATAGGGATTTTGTAGTATCCTTCCCCTGCCATGCCCACCAAGCCACGCCCACAGAACTGGTAGTAAAAAAAATGAATTTCACCACTGGTGCTTGGTCCCACTACTAAAGCACACCACCCACTATTAAACTGTTCGAAATTGCAGGGAATTACAAGGGACATATGTTTTACAGAAATATTAAACACCACTACAAAAAAGAACCGACAGATACCAATTTACACATTTACCTAGAATTTTGCTGATGCTTGAATTGTGCATGTCTGGAAAAGCTTGCAAAATTTTACGTCTTTCATCCTTGGCCCACACCATAAAAGCATTCATGGGCCGCTTTATGTGGTTATTGTTCCTGGATTCAGGGAAATGTCGTGAACCTGTCAAGAAAGGTCCAAAGAACAGTTTATTAACTTGACCAAACTTGTGGAAGATTGTGAATTCTGGAAATTGCAAATGCGGTCATATATACTCGATTTGTCACATCTGCTGTATACAAAATCAGATTACTTATCAAATTTGGAGAAGTCATGATATTTTGGTACCATTTGAAAAAAAAACACAAATTGAGCAACTCAATTACAGTTTTCATTTATTAAAGGAAGCTTGCTTAGATTTTCTCTTCAAAATTCAACATTGGTGAAATTTGTGAGAAAAAGAAAAAAATGTCATTACCATCTCCTTCACATGTTAATAGAGACTCATCCAGTCTGTGAAGAGATGACTCGTCCATCTGTTCTTTTCCAGGTGAAGAATCCAAATTGCTATGATCCTGAAAATATAGGGTTTTCTGCATCTTATCAAGGTAAACAACATTAAAAGTTACTACACGTAGTGGTCCTTGAATTACAATAATTTGTTCGAAGTTATAATGGCACCTAAAAAGTGACTTATGACTGTTTTTACACCGAATGACCACTGCTGCATCCCCCTGGGGCCATGTGATCATATTATTATTATTATTATTATTATTATTATTATTATTATTATTATTATTATTATTATTATTTTGTTGTGTTGTTGTTGTTGCTGCTGCTATTCTTATTCTTATTCTTATTCTTGCAATTTCCTTTGTTATATATCAAAATTCCATATCCACGGCAGGGTACTGACTGGATACAATCTCTTTTAAATACAAATAATAAATCTTATACACACAATAGAATAACTATTATTCTCAAAATCTATTCACCATAATCTTCACAGATTAAACATTTTACATTATTTAATTAAACATTCTGATTTTGTCTATAATTTAGTTAATAATATCAATGCATTATAAACATAATATAACCATCACATTTGTAACCATTATCATTTAGGTCTATTATAATAACGTTTACTTATCCTCATTATTCAATATTCGTTATTTAATTACACATTTACTTCATTTTGTGTCCTTCTTAATTCTAAATTTCTAACTTTTGCTTCTATTTTCTCACTATTGATAGAATAATTCTAAAGTTAAAAACAATTCTGTTTCCTGTATTCTGTGATTACTTTTTGAGCAGTGCAAAGTCAAAAGGAAGCCAGATTTACTTTATACCTGTGTTGCCAACAACACCTGCATTGATACACTTAAGAACTATGGCGAGAAAAATCATAAAATGGGGCATACTCACTCAATAATATTGTTTCACCTGGTAATATTGGGCTAAATTGTGATAAGTTGAGAACTATTTGTACCAATTACATATATCTAGAAGCAATTAACCACCTTAAACCTATATTTTTAAAATAAATTTTGCTACGTTAAATTATCAAAAGAAAATGGCACATGATCTCCTAAAATAGGACCCTTATAGCCCAAATCTTCTGGACAAGGAACAATAAAAGAAAGGCAGGTAACATTGTCTGAACAAAAAGAAACTTGGAAACAAGGTATTTTATAATATTTTACTGTTTACAGGGAAAAAAAGTTTCAACAAGAAAAAGGAACAATTCGGCAAATATTCTGGATAGCTTTTGTAAATAATAACTTAAAACAAGGGTCTGACTAAAATGACTTTTGAATAGCTTTATGGAGAATTTAATAGAACAAGTATTTTAAGTATTTTAAGTTTAGACTTAAGTGGAATTCTCATGCATTAGTTTCCATTTTCACTTTCAGTGTATAATTATTGCCTGATCACTGAAAGCTCTTCCCTTAATCATTCCATTTATCAGGTAATAGTAAGAGCAAAAGAAAAGGCCTATCCTACAACTTTCATAGACCTCTGTAAAATAAAAGTCAATAGCAATTTCAAAAAAAAAACCTTAGCCCCATGATACTATTGTTTCTATCAGAAATGTTTTGGGGATTAAATCTTACAGAATATAGTCTTGCCATCTTACCAAATAATTTCTGGGGTTAATTATGTTCTACAATGGGTCAGGGATGTGTTGAATAAGAATTGGGAAGTTTATACATTTTATCCAATTATTACATTGTTTGAAATGCTAACCTAATATAAATCGTGTCCAATTAGCTCATTTTTTAGAAAACCCTGAACTGAATTTTTTGAAGGATCATTCATTACTATTCACATTGCAGACAATGACTCTTAAAAACCCAGATACCAGGGTTTTGGTTTTGTTTTTTTTTTTAAAATGATGAACCGCCTTCATTAGACTCTGATATGTTTCATTCTTCAAAATTCTAAATTTCATTCAAGGCTCTGTGTAAAAGAAGGTATTCTTTCCTTAAAATAATAAATATCACTTACCTTAATGTATGGATGACTTGGAGAACCATCTATAGCTCTGCTTTGGTTGTGCAGAAGTTGCTGAGCATCTTGTATTGCTTTAGTTATAGCATCTCCCTCTCCAAGGAACCCTGATATTTAAAAAAATACAACAGGTGATCAACTGATATTTAATATCTTCATGGTGATCACCAGTGCAAAGAAAACTACTAAAACAAAAAAAGTAACACTTGGGCTACCAAATCAAAGATGCAGAAATCCAGATACCCACTAGATGGCAGCAAAAGGCTACAGCTTGGGTGTCAAACTCACAGAGTCACATATTTCAGGATGTTTTTCCCATTCACAGAACTAGGGTGGGCGTGGCCTGCATGTGACCCATCTGGCCCATGGGCCATACCAGTTTGCCAACTCTGGGCTACAGGAAATCCTGAGTTTGCTGCCATCACCCAGAATTTTATAGCCTGGTTACAATAGCTCTATTCTGTATTTACCATAAGCATGCCTTGACTCCAGCAATTTTTTTCCCTCTATACAGCTTCAAGCTAATTTTATTTTAGAATCAGTAACTACTTTTTTTCCTCATCAGAAAAAGAAATATTTATGATGCAATCCTGATTCCTAGGACAATGATACAGGAGTCCTATGTGAACTTCCACGTACATTACTGGCATGTAAAATCTACAAGGTGGTTTTTCCTGAATGTCAGAGGTGATGTAGACTACTGTGGATTTGTACTGTGTTTTGTTGTTGTGAGCCACTCCGAGTATTCGGAGAGGGGCGGCATACAAATCTAAATAATAATAATAATAATAATAATAATAATAATAATAATAATAATAATAATAATAATAATAATACTGTGGCTACTGGCAGTTGTCCATTGTTAGAAGATAGAAAGAAAAATAATTAAAGCCCTGAAACTTTTGTAATTGATTGCACTCCATCTGGAGACGACATGGGATTTTCAACACAAAAAATACTTCAGTTCTAATTAACAAAAACCTGGAGGGCTCAAGAATTATGACTTTCTTTCTTCCGCATGACTAAAATTGCTGTGCTTGTTATCTTGTGCCTTCAGCTATCATGTAACAGCATACACATCTCCAACAACAAAAAATATACAACATCTCTACTGCACCACATTAAACTTCAGACTAGATTTATACTTCAAAAATGCAATAAATGTATGCTCTAATTTAGATTGATTAGTGTATTCTAACTATCTGCTAACTTCATATTAACTCTAGGAGCCTTCATAAATTGCATATATTTCAAAATCCTGGATATCCCAAAAGATATTGGGTATATATTGATTTGGATATATGAGTACCCCTGCAACATGAAAGATCCTTGGTTGATCTACATCAAATTTGTCTTTCCTGATTTGTAGAAATTCTCCAGGTTTTCCCAGACATATTTGGAGGTGTTGAGGTCTAAATATTTTTGATGTGCAGTATATGCTTCTTCCTCTGAACTGGCTTCTCCCTACAGCACTGGTGATTCTACAAGATAAAATCCTCAAAGGAATCTTGAGGAAAGCCATGTTCATCCCTTTCTGAATCTAAGGATGTCAGGAATTCTTCCCCAAAGAAAAGAGTGTAAGCCAATAAAGCACAGGTATTTCAAAATAAGGGGGTCATTGGTTTATGGAATTCACTTCCAGAAGAGGTCGTGATAACTGTCAGCCTTGATAGCTTCAAGGCAGAATTAGACAGATTCATGGATGCCAAGTGTATCCGTGGTTATTGAAACCGATGTCCATGTGCCGCCTCTATGTTGGTTGAGGGAGTCAGGACTCCCTTGCTCAAGATCCCCATGGACAATTGGTGGGCCACTGTTCAGCATGGCTCTTCTTATGTTCTTAAAATAAGTTTGCAACAAGAAGTAAATCAAATGTCCATTTCTTTTTCAGCTTTAAATCAGAAGAAAAGACCTACCTAAAGGAAGGCTGGGAGGGCTGGTCTGCAACTCTCGAGAAACACCACTGAGGGACTGACTGCTACTACTTTTTAAATTAGGTGTGCTGGAGGCATTGGGGAGTTCAGAGCCTTTAGACTTTGCTGTTAAGTTCAGTGGCTGTGAAGATTCCTGAAAACAAAATAGAGAAGAAAGATAGAAACACTTTTCTACACGATTTGGGGACCTAAGGAAAGAGACAATGAAGAGGTTTTACCTGGATCTGTAGGTGGCCTGAGCTTGCAGGTCTCTTCAGTGCTGAAGGAGGGGGGCTATGAAGCAACTGCATAGGATATTCCACTGTAGATTGTAAAGAAATAGAAGAATTGGAGATTGTGTACAATGTTAAACATGAACTGAGATCCTTATTATGTCAACAGCGAATCAAGAGGGAGTCTGCGGTAAGTACAGCGAAACATAACGTGGAATAAAGTTAAAGGGGCCAAATTTCTGCATCTATCCCCAAACATGTAAAAACATGTCCCTTTTGTACCTTACAGCAGAGGTCCCCAACCTTTTTTGCACCAGGGACCGGCTTTAAGCTAGACCAATTTTCCACGGCCCGGTGGGGGGGGGGGGGGCTTAGGTCATATGGGGGTGGGGTTATGGAGGGGTGGAGCTTAGTGACGCAGCCCTCCACACTTCTCCACAGGGCGGGGAGAATCAGGAGGCTCCTTTGGCGGCTGGGGGCTGCCTGGCTTTGTGATTTTGGCTGGGGGGGGGGAGTTAGGAAGGTCCTACTTCTCCACCCCCCAGCCAAAAATTCAAAGCCTATCTGCTGGATACGGGCGATGAGTGGGACAGAGCGGCGCGGAAGCCTCTTGCAGCAGCTGCTACAGCCACCGGCTTCCGCGCCGCTCGTCCTACCCATCGCCCGTATCCAGCAGAAGCTGCTGCCTGAGTGCTCTTGGCCGGCGGGATTCAAAGTGCTGGGGTGGGGGGTGTCCCGACAGCCCCCCCACCCCAGTGCTTCGCCTCCCGCTGGGACACCCCCCACCCCAGCACTTTGAATCCCACCGGCCAAGAGCACTCGGGCAGCAGCTTCTGCTGGATACGGGCAATGGGTGAGACGAGCGGCGCGGAAGCCTCTTCGGCGCCGCTCGTCCCGCTCATTGTCTGTGTCTGGCAGAAGCTGCTGCCCGAGTGCTCTTGGCCAGCGGGATTCAAAGTGCTGGGGTGGGGGGTGTCCCAGCGGGAGGCGAAGCATTGGGGTGGGGGGGCTGTCAGGACACCCCCCACCCCAGCACTTTGAATCCCGCCGGCCAAGAGCACTCGGGCAGCAGCTTCTGCCAGACATGGGGAATGAGCGGGACGAGCGGCGCCGAAGCCGGTGGCTATGGCAGCTGCTGCAAGAGGCTTCCGCGCCGCTCTGTCCCACAAATCGCCCGTATCCAGCAGATAGGCTTTGAGTTTTTGGCTGGGGGGGGGGGAGAAGTAGGACCTTCCTAAGTCCCCCCCCAGCCAAAAACTCAAAGCCTATCTGCTGGATACGGGCGATGAGTGGGACAGAGCGGCGCGGAAGCCTCTTGCAGCAGCTGCCACAGCCACCGGCTTCGGCACCGCTCGTCCCGCTCATCGCCCGTATCCAGCAGATAAGCTTTGAGTTTTTGGCTGGGGGGGGGGAGAAGTAGGACCTTCCTAACTCCCCCCCAGCCAAAATCACAAAGCCAGGCAGCCCCCAGCTGCCAAAGGAGCCTCCTGATTCTCCCCGCCCTGCCCGACGCCCCACCCTGTCCTGCATAATGTCCTCTGCTGGGAGGGCAGCGGCACCGCGGACCGGCTGGAAAACCCCAACGGCCCGGTCCCGGTCCACGGACCGGCGGTTGGGGACCTCTGCCTTACAGCAACAGGTTTGGGAGCACCAGTCATCAATGTAATAAAGTAGTGAAGTATTTGCTATGGATCCAGACTATTAGAAGGGATTTAATTTAGTGATAGCTGACTTTTTAATGCTAGATTAAATGGGATCTAAACAGAACTACTAAAGTAAGACCAGGTATAACCAAGTATAACTCAGCTTTGTTACAGTTATACTGTATCTTATGGTGAAACACAGTACAAAACAGTACAATAATATTATATGTCCTATGGCCGTGATGGCGAACCTTTGGCACACATGCCACAGGGGGCACACGGAGCCATATCTGAGGGCACTCGAGGCATTACCCTATGCCAGCTCTAGCATGCATGCATGCACTGGCCAGCTTAATTTTGGCCTTCTTTTTTGGCCTTTTTTGGTCAAAATGGCAAAAAAAGGCCCAATGGGCCTACTGGAAGTCTGGAGGTTTTAGTGAGGCCTGTGCACATGCTGAAGGGCAGCTCGGGGCCAGGGGGTTACGCATGCACGGGAGGACAGTGCAGGGGTTGTGCACATGCGCAGAGGGGAGGGCATTGCATCATAGATGTGGGCACATGCATGCACACAATCACAAGTACGTGCACCCTTTTAGCACCTGAGCCAAAAAAGATTCTTCATTACTGTCATATGGTACGGTAGGTGAGAGCAAGTTTGATGCAGTGGTTAAGATATCAGGCTAGAAAACTGGGAAGTTGTGAGTTCTAATCTGCCTTAAGCCTAAAGTCAGCTGCTTGACCTTGGACTAGTCACTTTCTCGCAACCCTAGGAAGAAGGCAATGATGATCCATTTCTGAAAAGCCTTGCCAAGAAAAACTGCTAGATTTGTCCAGGCAGTTTTCTGAGAATTGGACACAACTGAATAATGGGCAAAAAGGAAAAATAACAGGACGGTATCAAAAGTCATTACTGTACATTATTTCAAGTTATAATAACAAAATAGAAATATTATTTTATATTGATTTTAACAAATACTAATGAAAGGGAAGACCACTGATTTCTGTCCATCACCCTTCAATCTAGGTGGAGCTCTATTGTTGTATAATAACACACAACTTCTTATACTTAATTGAACGAGGCCAGGATTATATTGAGTTTCTTTTTCATGGCCTGTTTCCTCTCAGTATAAAGTTACTACATGTTTAATGGTGTGTGCATTTCTTCTTCAACATGATCTCCATACTGCTGTATTTCTACTCGGCCAATGAGAATTGTGCTATTGCCACAGCTTATGTCAAAAGAATCCGAAGCACTTGAACCATAGTGTTACAGATGCTCCTATAGAAGGAGCAGTAGAGAAAAGAAAAAGCCAATGTTTCTTTTATGCCTGCTACACAGTGGCAAAGTATTTTTCACTGAACAGAGTATTCTTCTATTTACCCTTGAGAACCGCTGAATGGGTGATGTTAAAACCTGCATGGTTGAACATTTGGCAATACTTTAAGAGACTAAGCTGTTTGAAACAATCATGCTGGTTCTGTATTACGTAACCAAACTCCAGCTATTACATTTGAAGATTGTCTACCTTGATTTTCCTATACAGTGTTCCCTCAATTTTCGCAGGGGATGCGTTCCAAGACTGCCCGCAAAAGTCAAATTTCCGCGAAGTAGAGATGCAGAAGTAAATACAGTATTTTTGGCTATGAACAGTATCACAAGCCTTCCCTTAACACTTTAAACCCCTAAATTGCAATTTCCCATTCCCTTAGCAACCATTTAGATTATTACTCACCATGTTTATTTATTAAAGTTTATTAAAAAAATATTTATTAAAGGCGGAGAAAAGTTTGGTGATGACATATGATGTCATCAGGCGGGGAAAACCGTGGTATAGGGAAAAAACCCGCAAAGTATTTTTTAATTAATATTTTTGAAAAACCGTGGTATAGACTCTTCGCGAAGTTCGAACCCGCGAAAATCGAGGGAACTCTGTAAATCCATGTTAATAAATCGTAGATGAAAAGCCAATTTTGCAGTATTTTTCACTCTACCTTTCATTTCCGAGACACATAGAAAGGCCCTATCAATGTTTAAAGGTAAAGTTTGTGACGGGGTGATGAATCAGTTTTAACCACAGTATTCTGACTCCATTTCTATTGACTGGGACATTAGAGTATTGATTCAACATAGATTCATGTAGCCTCACAGTTTTCAATGGCTGCAACTAATAGAGGATGCCCACTCTTCCCATTCAAAGTCCACTGTATAAAAGCCTTTGGAAATACATACAGCATCATGTTAATCAGAATTCCACTTTTTTTTTTTTTGCCTTTTCATACCTGGCTTACATGGAATTGGCTGGATAGGAAGTGCCATCTGAGAATCTGATGTGACAGGAAGAGGGTGGTGGTTGGGAGGAAAGGCTGGAATCATGACATAGGGCATGTTGACCTGCTGAAAAGAGTAAGGGAAGTGGTGGACACAGAAACAAATATAGGGCATATGAAACTGTAACAATGCTATTGTCCAAACAGCCATTTTTCATATCCACTACAGCAGAGGTCTTCAAATTTGACAACTTTAAGACTTGTGGGACAACTTTAGGAATTCTGGGAGTTGAAGTCCACAAGTCTTGAAGTTGTCAGGTTTGGGGACCCCTGCACTAGAGGCAGTAACAGAGAGATGTATATTACTTTCTCACTTCATACCCATATTGCAATATCAAATGTTAGGTACTTAAATACCTAAATACCCAGACAACATATTTAAGGAAGTGCAAAACTTGTATTATTCATACTGCAGGGGAAGGAAAACTGAAATTTCTCATCAACTTGAAAAACATTCTTAGTACTGTATTTTTCGGAGTATAAGATACACCTTTTTCCTCCCTAAAAGAGGCTGAAAATTTGGGTGCGTCTTATACTCTGAATGTAGCTTCCCCCCCCCCCCCCCGAAGCTTTTTTTTCAGCCCTAACTAGGTGCTGACGATCTTCCCAGATCTTACCTTGCGGGCTCTTTCATTATTACTCTCTGTGAAAAACGTTTTCCAAGCTCTAAGTGCAGGGTTTTTTTCATTGCTCTAACTTGCTCCAAATAAGTATCTTTCCAGCTCTAACCAGGTGCTAACGATGTTCCAGCTCTTACCCGCTTGCAAGCTCTTTCATTGTTACTCTCTGCGAAGAATATTTTCCAAACCCTGTCTTTGCAGGGTTTTTTGTTTCATTTTCTGAATGTTTCTTTCCAGCTCTAACCAGGTGCTAATGATGTTCCCAGCTCTTACCGGCTTACAAGCTCTTTCATTGTTACTCTCTCCAAATAAGGTTTCTTTAAAAGCCCTAACTAGGGGATAAAATAATGTGCTGAAGCTGACCAGACTAAGAATGCTAGCCAGATGAATATCTGGTAAGAAGATTTCCCCCTCTATTTTCCTCCCCAAAAACTAAGGTGCGTCTTATACTCCAAAATACATTTGAAGGAGGACAGGATTGATCATTTACTCCCATATCAAGGTTTCAAGTCCAATCATATTTTGTCTGATGTAAATCCCAATGATTTCACCAGCATATGTTTCACAGTAAGACACTGTGGACCTCAACGTCTTCCATTTTGAAAATCTGCATTTAATTCATCATTATCAAGATAGCAATTGCTTCTTTGTTAATTGATGTACATCAAAGGGGAAAACAATCAGCATGTGGCACTATTACCCTTGTTTGGGCACTAAATCTTTTGTCTTCCAATTTTTAGGTGAATGCCTTCAATTAAGCCATGCTACAGTCCTATTCCCTAAGAGAAATGAATAACATTGTACCTGGATCTGTTGCTGCAGCAAGTTGATCTTGTGTTGTTGCTGGATAAGTTGTTGTTGTTGCTTGGCAATCTACAAGTAGGAAAGATAAGGTGGAACCAAGATCCATACTGATTGCACTACATACCTCAAGGCCACTTGGGCACTTCTATAAACTAAAGGGAAGGCCACAATCCATGTGGCAAGAACAAGAACAGCTCATGTAAGCAGAATCTGAATGCATGGGTGCCAGTAATAACAAGTGATGTTTGGTGAAGGGATACCCTGTTTCCCATTTAGATTTCTCATCTATTTCTCCGTCATTTTTACACAGAATTCCGGTGATGAAATTACCATAGTGAATAGCTGTAAGAAGGTGAATAAGCACATATTTGACCTATTAGTACCTAAATATACAAGCTACTGGAGTGCAGTGAAATAAAACATTGTGCAGATTGCATCACAATTTGGCTTGAAAATATCAGCAGTGTATAAATTTAAAGGAAGTTTGATGTCTCAGGCAGCATCCTAATCTTAACCTCATCCAAAACCGTAAGCTTTGTGGATTTATCTAAAATTAGGGTTTGCTTTCATCTGTTAAGAGAAGTTGTAATTGGAGCAATAGCCTTATCTATTCCCCTCACTGTTATTTCTGCCCAGTAAGACAACAAAATATTTCACTAGCATTAAAAACCTGTTCAATTTACTGCATATCCCTGCAGTTTTCATTCTAAATATGCATATTTAGGATTTTATAATATCCTATTTATGTAGACTCTACATAAATGTAGAGTAATTTTTATGTCATCTTTTGCAGCAAGAGGCTACACTTTATTTAATGGGGGTGGGAGTGGGGAGTGGCCTTCAAGAGCTACAGAGAAGGTGGGACAATAGTTTTCAGCCCTTGATTTTTTTTTAGTGTTGTGGGATGGGAAATTGAGTAAAGCAGGAATATTAAGCTAGAATATTAAACTGTTTCACATTATGAAAAAATCATGTCATAAAATTATGATTTGCTACTAAAAATGGGCAATATTATCTGACAAGATTCTACGGTCCACAAAAGTGGCCACAGGTTAACCATCCCTAATATAAATATTTGTTCTATTTCTAAAATATTTGTCTTTTCAAGCTGATTTGAGTTAGATACAGACCTATTAACTTATTTAGCTCTACTATATTCTATATAATTTGAAATTCCAGTGCCAAACAGGAAACCTTCTAAAGACAAATTTCAAAGGCTAAAAAGGATAAATATAGCCACAAAGTAGTGTTTTATTACCTACCTGTTCTTGCTGTTGTCTGGCCAGCTCCATCTGTTGTTGCTGCTTCTCAAACAACATAGCAGCCATATTCTTCTGCTCTGAATGGGCTGTCAGCAGCTGGTCCCTCAGGATGGACAGCTGGTTAATCATGACCAGCAGCTGTAATTCTTTCTCTGCCAAGCTTTCTTGGGTTCCTGGATCAAGCAAAAGAAACAGAGAAGAGATGAATAGGGAGGGAGGGAAATGAACATTGGCTTACCTGAACGCTTGTTCTATATTCACTGAGGGAGAGTCCAAGCATGGGTTATATTTTCATCTAATAGGTCAGGAACTGACTTGCAATTTCTTTCTGTGGCTGAGGCTCTAGTTTGTTCAACAAAGATCCAGATCTGGAGATGATGCAGTCCAACTGATAAATCGACCACTTCTGGACCCTGGATCATATCAGAACCAGGGTGGTTTTGGGACTTTCCCGCAGCACAATAGAATGAATGTTCAGGTAAGCCAATGTTCATTCTCCCGTGAGCTGCTTGGAGAATATACCCAAGCTAAATCAAAGTAGGGCGGGAAACAGATTGGTCCAGGGTTCCCTTGGCTGGTAGAACCCATTACAACACTCATCTCCCAAACACCGCCTCTGCACAAATGGCGAAGGCGAACACCACGTGACTGCTCTACAAATCTCAAGGATGGCCTGTGCATTCCTGGTCAAGTACACACAGTGATGTGGCGAGGTGGTAGTCTGGACTGACGCTCATAGACCACCACAATTCAGGTCTTCAACCAATGATCAATGGTAGATGGTGATACTTTCTTGCCCATTGTCCTGGGTTGAAAAGAGACAAAGAACGGCTCCAAGGATCTGAATCATTCTGTCTGCTTCACATATTTGAGCAAAGCCCGGCAAACGTTCAACAAATGCCAGTGTCTCTCACTCAGATGCCTAGGATGCAGACAGAAGTCCAGCAGGATAATTACTTGAGTCCTGTGGAATTAGGTATTGACCTTTGGTACAAACTTGGGGTCTAATTGAAGGACCATCCTGTCAGCAAGAAAAATACATAGGTCCTAGCACACCGATAGGGCAGCAAGCTCTGAAATCCTGAGCGCTGAGGTTACTGCAACTAAGAATGCAACTTTGAAAGTCAGCAGTCTAATACTAGCACCACGGAGAAGCTCAAACGGAGATGTTGTGAGGCTTGAAGTACAACTGACAGGTCCCAGGTCGGGTACCTGTGGACAGGGGCACGATCTAAATTGTAAACTCCTTTCAAAAAACTATGCTCTCTTGGGTGATGCGAGAGAGGGGTGGCACCCTCTCCCTGAATGACAGCAGCTAAGGCAGAAACCACTTCTTGTATTGAATTATTTTTTATCCTTTAAAACAGCTGGCTGAGGAATTCTGGGAGTTGAATTCAACAAGTGTTAAAGCTGCCAAGGTTGGAGACCCCTGCTTTAAAATAAACCAAAATTCTCTGAATTCTGATGGTATGAATTGAAAAATGTCTTGGCTTTGAATTTAGGTTAAATAAAGTTTTAAAAAAGAAGGGTTTTAAATTCTAATTGGGTTAATTTTCTCTGTCCTGGGCATTAATACATTCACAATTGAGCTAAACCCCTTACTCACCTTTTACCTCTTTGGATTCCATAGGATTTTTCCCCAGAAGTCTCTCTTTCCATTCACTGGACAGTAACTTCTCAATGGTCGGCATCACTGTTGCAAGAATATATGACAACCCCAATCAGTAGGTTTGGAATTGAGAAAAATAATAGTTTTTTAATATCATAATGCATAATAATAGAAATGAAGAACTAGGTTGGCTTGTGGTGGATAATACTATAAGGACAGACCAAGATAATCAAGGAAATTTGTGGCTTTAATTAAAAGCATCTGATTAATGGAATTAAGCATCTGAATATAAAAACTGGGGCAGAACATACATTCCCCTGACTCCTGTAAATCTAGTGTTATTTAATTTATAACAATATATATAGTTACGTCTAATCTAACGGGATTGAACAAACATAATCATTGAAAAAATATTACACATTTTTCAAGGTAGTTGTCTGCCTAATGTGACCCTATACATCCTATTTGTACAATGTTGCTTAATTTTGCAATAATAGGATTTTAACATGGGCCAGTGTTGCAATAGGTTTTAAATTTTTCAAATATCACTGCTCACCATGAAGTCTTTATAGCCTCACCTATAGAAGAAATGCAAAAAACTGTACTGACCCCAAATGTGTGTACTTGCCTGCATTAGGTTAAAGCAAAAAAACAACAACAACCCACCCCTCCTTTTAAATTAACAGCTGACAGTATAAAGATCTGGCAAAAGACACTGAAGAAATGCTGAAGAAATTTGCATTCCCATCCTGAGATCATTCACACAAAACATGTAGTGGTGGGATGGGGTGAAGTGGGGGAGAAAAGACTCCATGAGAAAGGAGAAGATGAACTGTGTCCAGTTTTAATAGTTTTCTTCAGCACCAGGAGCAGACCTTTTGAATCTCAGTAGGACTTAATTGACTATTCAAGATCAAGCCACCCCCAACATACTTTGCATTATAACAGGAATTGCTCACAACAATATATTCTTCTTGGGAATGTCTCCCAGCTCCCCCTCTCTTAGTATGAGGATTGCAACTAAATTCAGAGGGAATAGGGAAGCCCATGATTGTTGCCAGATGATGTCACTGCCTTTATAAATAAAAAAAGGACATTTCATTCTCACCCCTACCACCAGCCCAGCTCCACAACACTGCGAGAGTCTGAATATCATGGGCCCCGTGATACCAAATCAAGTCCTCTAGTACACAATTATACACAATTATGTCTCTTCCCAGCAGGTCAAAGAGGAAAAGCCCCACAGAAAACAATCTGTAAATAAATGTGTACGGTTCTTGGTTTGGATGTGGGCGGGAGAAATATGATGTTTGTAGAATGTCCTTCCTACCTTCTCTTAGATTTTTATTGAAATCCAATTTTTCCTGGTGGCTAACTGCAGGCTCGAGCACAGCGTTCCTGGAATCTAATGCCTTGTCCACTGGAGGTACAGATTCCTGAAAGATAGTGAGCCACTGTCAATCACCAGCACCCTGCAGGAAATTAAAAAGGGAAGGATAACAGATATGCTTATCTCCACAGTCGTACTTTCAAGCAGGGTTTGTCCAAACAACCTCTAGAGAGGAGCGAAGGAGTTGTAGACCTGGTTGGTGACTTAGAGAGTTGATTTAACAGTTGGGGAGATCATTGAGGTTTCTCTCTCTCTTTCTCTCTCTCTCTCTCTCACACACACACACCCAGACACACACACCCTTTTCTCCCCAAAGTGCTTTACTTCCCTAAGTTAAAGTGACCAGGTCCCTGGGGAGTGATAAGGTATGCTTCAGTAGTGAGTTCTAAATTCCGTCGCTACCGGTTTACATGTGCGCTCATGCATGTGACACTTCTGCACATGTGCAGAAATGTCCCGGGTGGGTGGGCGGAGCATGTTGGGCAGGTGAGTGGAGTGTGTCTCCTGCCGTCACCGGTTTACCAAACTGAGCCAAACCAGGAGCAACCCACTGCTGGCAAGCTTCATATGCCTGAGAGAAGGTGGCCCACCTGTGGGAGAAATAGGGGATCAACAAAGTCCCCCAGTGGCAAGGGTGATTTACTGGGGCTGTTGGAGCCAGGTGATGTGCAAGGAGCCTCGCCCTGAGTCGACTTATAGAGGCTCTCGTTCTTTTCTTCTGTTTTAACCGTGCAGTTCACCATATTCCCAGCTCCATTAAGCTCCAGCTGAGGAGAGACAAGGCTCCTCATGGACATCCTGGATGACAAGAGAAACAAAAACCAGAAAGATTATGAAAATCTTTGCAGGAAAAGAAGGGCCATAAACAAATTTCACTCACTTTAAAGAAAGACGAGGGTTCCAGATGTGAAACCAATCATAACAAGGTTTCAGGCAAGCTCAGAAATAACCATTTACTTCCATTGAACCTTTTTAGACACAACCTTTTTGACCTCGTCGTTCATCAACAGAACAGGATTCCAGTTTGTGCAGAGCATTAATATGCTCAATTGTACATCTCCTTACTAATTAAATCTATCTTCTGTCTTACCTCCAGCATTCCTCTAACTCAGGGGTCTCCAACCTTGGCAACTTTAAGACTTGTGGACTTCAACTTCCACAGTTTCTCAGCTAGTTTTGCTTTTCACAAAGCACAATAAATTAGTAATTTGGGATCGGAAAGAATGACTGCCCCAGGATCATCCAATGAACTTTCATGGCTGAAGGTCCATTTAAATCTGAGTTTCAATAATCCAATATATTCATCAGTAACCTGTGCAAGCTCTCATACCACACTTGCTGCACAGGTTGAAATAATAATTCGAATTTCAAAGAACATAAAACAGACTTCCATTAGGGAAGTTTATAAGAAACTAGTCGGTGTTCCTATATAGGATATTTACTTTTGGGTGCATTTAGAAAGCCTGAAATATGTGGTTTCCCATTTGTATCTCAATTCCAGATTCTGCTTTGTTCTGGAAAGAGACTTATCCTTCATAAGAAGCCGCATCTTCATAATAGCCATTTTATGACTAGTCCACTTTCTTAAGAAAGCCATTTGGAAGAGTTAGATTTCTAAATGGTTCTGCACATAGAAAAATATTGGGGAATCCTGCCTTAGAAGATTACATTGACTCATTTACCAAAAGCAAAGTCAAAATTTGATGAAAGAGTCAATTATTCAATCAAGTGCAAAGTTAAATACCCCATATGTCTTTTATGCAGAGCAACAGACATGCAATATTTTTCCTGCACCAAGGCAAGAAAATCTTGCTCTGTACCCCTCAGAAGCAAAGCACTATTGTGCAGGCAACACAATAATTTTCTAGTTCTAGAAAGACAAAACAGCAAAAGCACAAAGGTTTAGGGGCAAAAGCAGCCATCATAACTGGCCAAGTGCCACCATCATTGCCACTTGGAGTTCTGGAAAAGCACAGGGCAGTAATTACATAACAAACAAAGCCTGTCTCAAGCTGTGAATTAATCAAACTGCTGAAAATAAAACCTTCCTCTCAGGAACTTCAGACAAAAGAAATGAAAACAACAGGGCTGGCTGGGTAATGAAAAGCCAGCACACTGAATGGGGGACAAAAGGAAGTTGAACAATAGGGTGTTGGACAAAAGCAATAAAGTAAAGGGAAGTGTGACAGCTGAACAATGAGGCACTGTGCACGCCAGAGTTTCTGATCTTAGCAGGCTTTTTTATCTCAGTTCCCTGCCCTTCGATGAACAAATCATTTTGCTTTTCAGGCTATTGGGTTTCCTTTGCCATTTGCTTTTTGGCTCCTGCAGCCATTCCGGTTAGAAGCCTATGCTTTTCCATTTTCAGTCCTGTCTGCCCCTATCCATGCTGCAGTCCACCATTGACCAAACAGATTCATCTTATGAAGACAAAAGGCATCCATGTGTTAGGGAGGCACACAGATAAGTGACAGTAACCCCCCACACACACACCAAAAAACCCATAAGTCCTATAAGACATGCCAGCTGATTACTATAGCCTTTAGCTCTCTCTTGCTCTCTTTCTCTCTCTGGATGATAGCAATATAGGTCTTTCTGCCTGTGACATGACACTGTCAAAGGAGAGAATCTTGGTCTTTATTTGTCCCTATTGTTTTACCTTGTGCTCACAAGACTTGGCTAAAAGCATACAAGCATGCTGGATTTTCTTGATGCAAAACAAGGGCACTTGCAACCAGGGGATTTGTTGTTGTTATTGTTGTTTTAATTGTTGGGTATCCAGAAGGTTTTGACAGCACACCCAAATCCAAACAGCCAAATAATACAAAGAATTGCTATATGGCCCCCATGTTGATCCCTCAACTAAATAATGTTGTATATGGAGCTACAATATTTTCTGTGAAGCATTTTGCTTTGTTTTTAATCTATGTTCATATGCACACTTCCCATATCTTTCTATGTACAATGGAATTTACTTCAAGTTACACAGGAGTTGAATGTAAAGGTTCTCCTCGCACATAAGTGCTAGCCGTTCCCGACTCTAGGAGGCAGTGCTCATCTCCGTAACAAAGCTGAAGAGCCAGTGCTGTCTGATAACAATTCTGTGGTCATGTGGCCAGTCTGACTAAATGCTGAAGGCGCACGGAACACTGTTACCTTCCCACCAAGGTGATATCTATTTTTCTATTTCTACTTGCATTTTTACATGCTTTTGAGCTGCTAGGTTTGCAGAAGTGGGGCAAGTACTGGGAGCTCGCTCTGTTACATAGCACTAGGGATTTGAACCACTGAACTGCTGACCTTTTTGATCAACAAGCTCAGCCACTGAGCCACCGTGTCCCCACTTGCGCAATAGGGCATAAATACATAAGGAAAAATGACTAGAGAAGTTTAAAGAACAAAAGCAATGTAGTCTATTTATGCTTATGGTAGAAACAAGGGTGTTCTGTAAGAACAGAAAGGTATGGGACGATGTCCCATGCGCCACTCTTTATTAAAAAGGAACAGATGCAACGCATCCCTCTGAAGAACCTCCAGCAAAGCAAGAATCAGGCATCCAGGCAATCTCACTGATGGATAGCACTGGAGGAGGGATTTAGCATTCATTTTCATAATCACTGCAGGAGAACTAATAAGGAAATTTTGTGACAAAATATATTCTATATATATACATACAGTGGTACCTCTACTTACGAACTTAATTCGTTCCGTGACCAGGTTCTTAAGTAGAAAGGTTTGTAAGAAGCAATTTTTCTCATAGGAATCAATGTAAAAACAAATAATGGGATGGCCCTGTTTCCTCCCAGGAGATTCCTAGAGAGGTCCCACAGAGGTTACCCCCCGCCTTTTCCAGCCCTGTTTCCTCCCAGGAGATTCCTAGAGAGGCCCCACGGAGACAACCCCCCGTCTTTTCCAGCCCTGTTTCCTCCCAGGAGATTCCTAGAGAGGGCCCACGGAGGCTTTTCCCCGCCTTTTCCAGCCCTGTTTCCTCCCAGGAGATTCCTAGAGGCCCCACGGAGGCTACCCCCGCCTTTTCCAGCCCTGTTTCCTCCCAGGAGATTCCTAGAGAGGCCCCACGGAGACTTCTCCCTGCCTTTTCCGGTTAGAGTTTCAGAGGCTCAGGTTTGTAAGTGGAAAATGGTTCTTGAGAAGAGGCAAAAAAAATATTGAACACCCGGTTCTTCTCTAGAAAAGTTTGTAAGCAGAAGTGTTCTTACCACTGTACTCAAGAAAAAATAGCCTTAAGTTAGTTATTTAAAAAAAAACTTGAGAAAAGATATCTCAAATTCTTGCTGTAGGATTTACTGCATGTGTGTGTGTGTGTTCCCTTCCAGCATACATTCTTTTGAAGTGAAGTATCAATAAAAGTGAACTATATGAGGGCTGATTGCTTACAGAAACATGTTACTTAAGGAAATATAACATTTATAGGTTTATAAAGCTAAGCAAGAGAACCTGTTAACTACAAGGTACGTCCAAAAAGAGAAGGACTCAAGTTTATGTGCATATACCGTGTTTCCCTGATAGTAAGGCAGTGTCTTACTATCTTTTTACCCCCAAAAGCCCCACTGTGTCTTACTTTGGGGGTATGTGTTATATTGTCCCGGGCACCGGGGCCGGCTCGTCTTCGGGCTTCGGCCCGGCCGAGGCCTCTTCTCCTCCGGGCGGGCGGCGTTAGGCGGCGTTGCGCGGCAGGCGCGGCTGCCCGTCGGGCCCGGCCTCCATCCCTCCTGCGCCGCGGCGGAGCCAGTCCGCGATGCGCGTCCTGGGGGCGCCCGGCTGGCCGGCTCCGGAGGCTGCGGCTCCCCCTGCTGCTGCCCAACGCTGAGGATGCCCCGCGCCCAGCCCGGCTACGGCAGCAGGCAGGCAGGCAGCCCCAGGTGCGGCGGGGAGAGCAAAGGCGGCTTCGGCCCGGGCGAGGCCTCTTCTCCTACGGGCGGGCGGCGTTAGGCGGCGTTGCGCGGCAGGCATGGCTGCCCGTCGGGCCCGGCCTCCATCCCTCCTGCGCCGCGGCGGGGCCGGTCCGCGATGCGCGTCCTGGGGGCGCCCGGCTGGCCGGCTCCGGAGGCTGCGGCTCCTCCCGCTGCTGCCCAACGCCGAGGATGCCCTGCGCCCAGCCCGGCTACGGCAACAGGCAGGCAGGCAGCCCCAGGCGCGGCGGGGAGAGCAAAGGCGGCGGCGGTAGTAGCGGACGCCTCCCTCGCTTTTAGTACCGTGTTTCCCCGAAAGTAAGACATATGTCTTACTTTCGGGGTATGGCTTATATTAGCCGACCCCCCTGAAACCCCCCATATGTCTTACAATCGGGGAGGTCTTACTATCGGGGAAACACGGTAGCACTTGTGTTTCTAGTACAGTATATTTAGTATCTTGATAACTGTGTTCCTTGTCAACAGTGGTAAAAATTCATTAGTTCATTGCAGTCATTCAGAATGGAACTGCTTCCTTAAAATACAGTGCTTCCCAAAGCATAGGCTATGGTGGTACAGAATGAGGTTCATGGAAGTTATACTGTAATCCAATATATCCGGAAAGTGACAAGTTGAGAAAAGTTAAAGCAAGGAGCATTATCATATTTTCTTGGCCTTGTAAGTATGGCAGAGCAGATTCTTTGTCATGAATTTTCAACCAGCTATGGGAACCTTTGTTGGATACTTTTTTTCTTTTTCATTAGACTGAAAAGAACAATTTTAAATTGCATTTAGAGGTAACTAGTAAATCAAATGCCTGGCTAAATATATTTCACATTATAAGCAAAATATAATTTTAAAATATAGAAAACAGACTACCAAGAAAGGAAGATATAACTGATACAAGTTTACAAAGGTTAAACTCTTTCATCATACCCAGAGATATTTAAACAGATAGGGCAAATATCAACTCAGAGACACTGAGAAAAAGGAACTATATTCAGATATAATTGCAGGAATTGACTGAAATGATAAAAACATATTGGTAAAGATTTTTGCACCTATATATTCTTCCTGTTAGGCATTAACTACTGATGGACAACTTTATGACCCCTGCCCTGTTTTGTAAAGGTTGCTTTATTTTTAACTTGATTTGGCTTAAATAAAAGATCCCTTTAAATAGAGCTCTCTCCTCTAAAGTAGGACACCTCCACATCCCAATGTTTAAATTGAGCACATTGTCTTGAATATTTACTCCTACCTCTGCCCAGAGGCATCATTACCAGAGATTTCAATGGTTTTATATGTCAAGGCCAGGGTCTGTTAACAAGGGGTCCTAGCTACATTTGCAAGCATCCTGTTCTTTGTTGCTTTGACACCTCAATGTTGCAACAGGAATAAAAATGAGCTTTAGTAGATGCACCTTTCTCTTCCAGATGCAAGAAATGTTAGCAGGGCAGACTGCTCCACGCTGCAGTAAATTGTACATGCAGAGCCTCAGGCCACCTTCCTCAAGTTATGATACCATTCGTTTTACAGAACAGCTCAAAGAGTTTGCAGAAGGTCAGCATGAGAGAAATGTAAAAAAGGATCTTCAGGGCACCCTGTCCTGCAAAAATACAATGAGCAGAGATGAAACTGAATTGAGCATAAAGAAGCTTGTGCCTTTCGTCCTAGTCCTTATTACTTCAGAAATCCTGTTGAATGCATAACCCCATTATGCCAAGGGGGAAAGAAAGCCATATTCTTATTTGCAGGTCTTGCTTGCTCGCTCACTGGTAGGTAGCCATGTAAGGGGACTGCATTGTCATCCAGACAATGGGGGAATCAAGAACAATCAGCTGGTGGTGAGCTGAAAATGTATTCATTTTAAAAGAGCACACAAAAGGAAAGTTTCAATCCTCCAGTGGGTCAGATTTCTATTGTACTTAGCATTTGTACCACTGGAAGTTTACTCTTAAAATGGGCTTGCTGCTTTAATAGCTATGTGTTTGAAAGGAGGCTCATTGTATTTTTATTACATGGTTTGCTGAACAAAAATACAGCCAGTTATACTTGTTACAAGGCTTGTTCCAGCAATAGGTCCATTCCCTATTCTAATAGTATCAGGTAGTTGTCACAAAAGGCAAGGGAGGGGGGAAGAATTGCTCAGAACAGCAAACAATGGGAATGGGGACAATTGGTCTGGAACATGGAAAATGTCTTCCTGTAATAGGCCCTTTTTAAATGTTTCTTTTTCTTGCACTGAAAAGGGGGGGAGCAGAGCTCAAAGTCTTCTAATGTACCAGACAAAGGGAAAGGATGTAGCTGAGGCTGAGACTTTTCTTAAAAAAGATTAAAACAGAATTTGACACTTGTGTGGATAATAAAACAAGCCAAGTAGTAATAAAGTACTCAAGACAGCAACATAACATGGTTTTTTTCCGTGTTATTAAATATTTGACATTTGTATAGCTTTGATATGTAAAAGGTTTTCGTGATCAGCAATCTTTTTTTTTTCATTTTGACAAAAATGCTTCTCTCATTTGTAATAATTTTTACTTTACAAACCGGACGCTGAGAGTTAAACAGAAAATTCAAGGGTCCATCATACGAAGCCCCAAAACAGAGTTTAAAAACCACACAGCATGCTTAGCCAAAACTTACATACATTATAGTATTGTATAATGTAAAGTGTGAACCAAGTTAATTACTTGGTAGGCTAGTGATGGCGAACCTTTTTGGCTCAGAGTTTCCAAACCAGAAGGTGAACGCATACATACACATGCACAAGAGCGCTGGAAACCTGACAACCAGCTGGCTCATGGATGACAGCGCATGTGCCCTCTGTGTGCCACCTCTGGCACGCATGCCATAAGTTCGCCATCACAGTTCTAGACAGAGCACATGAAGCTGCTTGTACCAAGTAAAACTACTGATCCATGTAGATCCAGCTATGGGGTGGGGGTTTGGCTTCTTTTTAAAAAGTTTACTTTTTTTGCTTTAACTGACAATTTTCACATCAATGTTTCCAGAAGAGTTCTATAGCAAGAACCTTGAAATAGGGATGCCAAAACTGGCATATATTGCCAGTCTCAGAGATAGGCTGACTTCTACCACTCCATCCTCTATTAAACCAAGATTTAGTTCCAAGTGAGTTACCTGCAATTCTATAAGTAATGCTTAATTTATAAAGAAAAATAAACTATTTCCAGGCACAATCATCATCACAAACTATTATTTTTACCATTCATGCAAAAAACCCACCCAAAGTGGTTTACAAACAGCATGAACTTTTGTAAATGTTCTTTATTAAAGAAATGTGGCTTTTTAAAAAAATCTAGATTCCGTCTCATGCATTAGTTTGTATTAATGGTCCTATAAGGGTTGGACTGAGAGAGGGAGAAAGAGCCCAGTTGAGTTAGGCTACTTTTCTTATCTGCTTTTTACTTCTTTTTATAGTTGCCAAATAACTCTTGAGTGTGAGAACTTTATGAAAAAGAATCATATTTCAGCAGTACGGTCATATGTATATGTTAAAGTCATTTTATACCAATTAAGGCCACATGCATGTGGTTCATTTTGCTTGCATTTTGGCATTGTGCATTTCAAATTATCAAACACGTAACCATTCTGATGTGGTAGTGAGAGAATGCAATTTGATGAATTGACCCATTAGTCTTGAGCCAGCTCTGATTCTAATGATGTACTCAATTCTAAAGAAATACAACATTGATCAAGTCTTTAGTTGGGATTCTGGGCTGAACTAGAATGGCAGACATTGTGCTGCTGCTTGGCAACAACCCTACACAAAAGAAATCCATCTATGTTCCACTGAAAATGTACAATAATGACTGCATCAGCCTCTCAACTTAATACCTAGCATTATTTCTTACATATCAGGGGAATTTTTCTTCTCAAAGAAGCTAGCCCTCAGAGGCAAATTTGAATATCTGGTCAGAATAATCACTGAAGGTCGAGTCAAATTATTTATTAACCTAAACTGAAATCTTTGAATGGTGCCAGCCTCTCTCAGCAGTGGCTTTGCAACTTTTCTACCCCTACACTGTTATTTCTTTGTGGCATACATCCTGCTATTCTCACTCTTGCACTGCCACCCTTCCTGGTCAAAGCCTGACTATCTCTTCTATTTATTGTGCAAGGGTGGTTCCAGTGCCAGCAGCAAAAATATCCACCCTAGAACTGGCACCATGAGAAAATCTCAAGATCTGAAATCAGGAAATAACATCTTCTGTGATAAGGTGAAACTTTCCAACTAGTTGTTCATGAGATCTAAACAAAATAAGATGATTAGACATGTAAATCTTTGGTTCCCATTTGTAAGAAATCTCACACGGACATAAATGGACAATGAGATTTCAAGGAGAAAACAAAACAAAACCAGTCAATTGAAGTGTGGGGTGTCGACAGCAGATTCAGGAACTGTCAGTTTTGTTACCAGAGAAGGAAGATCAGCTAAGAAAAAAATAGTAGTTTTAAGCATTTACAACAATGCTTTAGTCGGTACAGGCAATACTGTAATTACTTGTCTATAGCCAAATGCTGTTCAGAGGTCTATTAAAAGGATAGATACCACTGGGTCATTTTTTCCTGCCAGGCCAGTTCAAAGATTTCCCTCATAAGTTTCATAGCAAGTTGATGATTGGTAACTGCATCTGTAATGCCAATTTACTTTGTGTTATCAGGAAATGTCCTTCAGCTTAATGGGTTGACAAATGCATATATCTCTCTTTGACTTAATTAGATGTTTTGTTAGGAAAACTGTATCTGAACTGCAAAAATCTAGATAGCCACATAACAGCATCTAGATTTTGGATTTTACAGCTCACATCTTATATTCTTATGCTTTTTCTAGAACAAAATGAAGAATTCTAGGCCAAACCTTTTGGACAATCTTAAGATCCCAAAACAAGGCTACAACATAGAAGACTCAACTTTAGTCTCAGCTACCTGAAACCTTACTTCATTTAAGAGGCTGATTCCTCAAGGATGAACTAAACTAGTATATGTGTTTGCATATGCACAATACACAATTCATTATAATCTCAACCATTAAAAATTATTATATATTTCATCAAACTGCAGTCATTTGTTTAAAATGTATTTAAAGAATCATTGTTTTAAAGTAAGTGTTAATACCTCGGTTTGCCTTCCAAAATGTAAGAAAGAAATGAGGTTTGTCGTCTCCTTAATATACAATTCTTAATTTATTTGTATCACACCTTTAAGGTGCAATAAAAATAAATTAAGCATTTATAAATAATTTATAAATAAGAGCCATGGTGGCACAGTGGTTGGAATGCAGTATTGCAGGCTAATTATTTTGACTGCCAGCAGTTCAATTCTCACCAGTTGACTCACCATTCTGAGATTAGTAAAATGAGGACCCACATTGTTGGGGGCAATATGCTGACTTGGTAAATCACTGAGAAAAGGCTGTAAATCACTGTGAAGCAGTATACAGTGTTCCCTCGGTTTTCGTGGGTTCGAACTTCGCGAAAAGTCTATACCACGGTTTTTCAAAAATATTAATTAAAAAATACTTTGCGGGTTTTTTCCCTATACTGTACCACGGTTTTTCCTGCCCAATGACGTCATATGTCATCGCCAAACTTTCATCTGCCTTTAATAAATATTTTTTTAATAAACTTTAATAAATAAACATGGTGAGTAATGAAAACTTTAATAAATAAACATGGTGAGTAATGATCTAAATGGTTGCTAAGGGAATGGGAAATTGCACATTAGGGCTTTAAAGTGTTAAGGGAAGGCTTGTGATACTGTTCATAGCCAAAAATACTGTATTTACTTCCGCATCTCTACTTCGCGGAAATTCGACTTTCGCGGGCGGTCTCAGAATGCATCCCCCGCGAAAATCGAGGGAACACTGTATACCAGTAAGTCTAAGTGCTACTGCTATTATTATTTTTACAAATACTGTAACTCAAAGCTGCAAACATATTCAATGCACTTTCCCCCTTCTGTTTTCCCCACAACAACATTGAGAGATGGGTTTGTCTGAGACAAAATGTTTAGCCCCAAAACATCCAAATGGCTTTCATAGCTAAGGAAGCATTTCAACTCAGGGTCTCTTCCTTTCTGGTATCTTACCCATTAGACCAAATTGGTTTTTAAAAGTTAGATTTATTTAGCCAAAAGCCTGAAAGTATGGTTAAGATCCAGATATCTAGAGAAATACTGTCAAAGTTTAGATTCTGGCTTTAATAGCATTATCTGTCAGTTTTTCATAAAATGTAATCCTACCCCCAAGACCCTCTCCGGGATCTAAAAAAAAAAATCAAAATTATTTGCTAATTATGAAAGATATTTGCTAAAAATTAAAACAATGCCAACCTTCATATTTATTCATTAAAAATATTGGTTTTTATGAAAAATATTAGTACCTAATGGGTATAATATTGTTATTTTTACATGATTCAATAAATATTGATCATCAATTTCAGTAAATAAATGCATCAATTTGAATTTTTAATAATTTTAAAAATTATTAAAATTATTTTAAAAAATTTAATAAATTATCAATAATTGTCCACACAGACAAAAAATCTTTTGGATCCTCCACATTCTTTTTAAAAAGGAAGAGGCACTGAGATCCTTTTTAAAAAAATCACATATTTTTCTTACAAATGAAACTGTTTTTCACACTATACATTTTTTTAAAATCTTGACCAAGTGACCTGGAGATCTTAAGTAATAATTTAGTAGTAATATTTTAGTAGTAATAGTGTCTGAATTTTCCCAACATTGATATTGTTCTAATAAGGATTTTTTAATGTTCTTCTGTTGCTTAGTTGCTGTATTATAGGAACACAACAGATATAGAAAGCTTGAATGACCTATACAAGAAAACAAGGCTGCTTCATAAAAGCATGTCACTGATTATGCAAAGTGAGGTGTTTGCAGCTGAATGTGTGAATTAAATCAACTGCAAAGCATTGTAAGCTGATATGAAAGGTCTCTGTAGTGTTTGATCTGAGTTGCCTCATTCACACATGCAAATCATATCATCATATGATTAACATACATGTATGAACTGGTTGTGGCAACTCCCTGCCGAAAGGCAGAAGGCAGAGTTTAAATATCGTGTTTTTCTGATATTTAGATACCATTTACAAAGAAGTGAAATAAGAAATTTTAATTAAATATTAAAACCAAAAAAAAGCCTCTTTTCCTCTCTCTAAAATTCCTTGATAACGTGATGAAAGGGACATTGGTACTACCTGATACGCCTATTTTCTGTTGGTGCTGAGAGACTCCAGGCATGGGTATCACTCTTGTCCTATAGCTCTATAAACTGAATCCAAACGGAAGACATGCCCTCTCCTGACATTCCCCAGTTACAGAAAGGACATAGTACCTGCAACAACACCCCAAGCATTTATGGGGATGGTAACTTAAATTTTCCAGCAGGACTTGTCACCTGTCCACACTGTCCAAAGCACCAAAACCTGATTCAATGACCATGGGATTACTGTCCTTGATTGGCCAGCAAACTCGTCTGACCTGAGCCCCATAAAGAATCTATAGCGGTGATGGTGAACCTTATTTTCCTTGGGTGGCAAAAGCGAATGCGCACACACTATTACACATGTGTGAGTGCCCACACCCATAATCCAAAACAGCTTTCCCCGCCCCCGGAGGCCCTCTGGAGGCTGAAAATGGCCTATTTCCCAACTTCTGGTGGGCCCAGTAGTCTAGTGTTTTGCTCCTCCAGGCTCCAAAGGCTTCCCTAGAGCCGGGGGAGGGTAAAAACACCCCCCTCCACCCAGAGGGTCTCTGGAAGCCAAAAGCGTCCTCCCAGAGCCTCTGTGCGAGCCAAATATCAGATGGCCAGCACACACATACACATTGGAGCTGAGATAGGGCAATGGCTCACTTGCCAGTAGATATGGTTGCATGTGCCACCTGTAGCACTTGTGCCATAGGTTCGCCATCACTGATCTATAGGGCAATGATGGCGAACCTTTTTCGCATGCCAAAAGTTATGTGTGGGGGTGTGCTAGCATGCGTGCATGTGCCCACACCCCTTTCCCCCTGCTTGCGCCCCCCCTGCACTGTCCCCCGCACATGCGCACAGGCCTTTCTGAAGCCTGATAGGTGAAAAAAATGCCCACACAGGCAAAACGGAAGTTCAGAAAATGCACTTCCAATTTGCCCACTGTGCTGTTTTTTTGTACTCTGGGGCTTCAAGAAGGTTCCCTGAACCCTCCAGAGTGCAAAAAAACAGCACAACGGCAAACAGGAAGGGCGTTTTTCTAAACTTCTGGTTTGTCCATTGGGTGATTTTTGGCTTCAGGAAGCATCCGGAGGGCGAAATGGCCTTTCCCAAGGCCAGAATAAGTGTCCAGTGCACACATGCATGCTGGAGCTGAAACATGGAAAAGTCTCATGTGCCCTCTGATATGACTCCACGTGCCACCTGTGGCACATGTGCCATAGGTTTGCCATCACAGCTATAGGACATTGCCAAGAGAAAGATGAGAGACATGACATGGAACAATGCAGAAGAGCTGAAGGCCGCTATTGAAGCATCAATATGCTAATAGCATCCATGTCATGCCGCATTGAGGCAGTGACATGGAGGCTGCAAAAGTGGCCCAAACAAAGTACTGAGTACATATGCATGCTTATACTTTTCAGAATTCTGATATTGTTTTATGTACAATCCTTTTTTTATTGATTGCATGTAACATTCTAATTTTCTGAGATGGGGGATTTGGGATTTTCATGAGCTGTACCCCATAATCATCACACCATTATGACAAATCATGGCTTGAACTATCTTGCCTTGTATGTTATGAATATCTCTCATAAATTAAGTTTCACCTTTTAAGTTACATTACTGAAATAAATGAACGTTCGCACGATATTCTAATTTTTCGAGTTTCACCTGTAAATCTGTAATTTGAGCAGAAGTACAATGCAAGAAAGGTTGCTAAATAACTTCATCAGTATTGAAATGTTAATTATTTACAGGTAGTCCTCAATTTATGACAATTTAGCCTAAAATTTCCACATAACCCCAGGACATTGTAATCATCATAAATACATGCCAATTGCTAAGCACTCATATTTTGAACAGGTGACTATGCAGATACTGTGATACTTATAAATGTGAATATTGCTTATAAGTCACTATTTCTATGCCATTTTAACTTCAAATGATTGTGAATTGAGGAAAACCTGTACAGATTTGGACATGAATAAGAGAAGGGTTATGTGAAAAAGAGATACTTATATGTAAGAGGTTGTATAATTACTGAATTTGTACTTGTTATAATCAAAATCACGTTTAAATATTTCTTTTCTTCTTCTTTTTCCCTGCACTTTCTATTTTCTTTTCTGAGTTTAGTTTTATTTATTTATTTATTTGTTTGTTTGTTTATTTATTTATTTATTTGACTTTTATGCCGCCCCTCTCCGAGGACTCACAACATACAATAAAACAATATGAAACATCTTAATCCAATTAATTACTTTAAAAAATTTTTTAAAAAAAAACCCAAACCATAAAAACAGTCCTTTCATTCAATCCATTTTCTCTCAACACATTCATTGGCCAGGGGGCAAGGATCTAACAGCCCCAAGCCCGGTGGCATAAGTCTTAAGATTCTTATGGAAGGCGAGGAGGGTGGGGGCAGTACAAATCTCTGCGGAGAGCTGATTCCAGAGGGCCGGGGGCCCCCAAAGAGAAGGCTCTTCCCCTATGGCCCGCCAAATGACATTGTCTAGTTGACGGGACCTAGAGAAGGCCGACTCTGTGTGACCTGACCATTGACTGGGATTCATGCGGCAGCAGGCGGTCCTGTAGGTTGTTTTTTTATCATTGTCTTCTTAAAATAATTATCAATATTTTTTTTAAAAAAGTGTGATCAACTTTTCCTAATCCAATCTTAACTCTCAAAATCACAACATTCTTTATTAAAGTAATCACACTAAATTAAAAGTTATTCTGAAGAATAATGATAGTAACCATTCAAACATTTTAAACTTAAACTTAAAATTCAAAGATAAAACACATTATTCTTAAAACACTAACAGAGCTGTGGAATATAAATGTGAATAGCTAATTACAGCAAATAGAATAAAACACAAAAAAGTAATAAATTTGTCTGAATACAATACCATCTACAAGCTTATTTATGAGAAGTTATGGCATATACTATTGATAGCAAAGCAGTATTTAGTTACATTCAGGGAGACAGAATCAAACTAGTCAAAGATGAAGATAAATTTCAATGACTAGGCCATTTGTTTAGGAGGAGAGATAATTTGAAACAAAACAATAGGGCTAAAACAATACAACATGACCTAATGTCTCATTTATTCCTGAAACACACAGACTGCTGTAATGGTAACTCCCCTCAATGAAGGTTGTCAGGAGATTGTCAAACCCAACAAAACAAAAAACTATTCTTTCTTTAATATCCTGCCTCCATTTTCATAAAAATGTATGTACTTTACACCTGCTCTTTGTCTTTAAGCAGCTGGGATGTGGGAACAAGAGGGAAGCTGTAACAATTCAACAATTTCAAGTGTTGAATCCAGGAAGATTTCCTTCCATTTCACACTGCATCTAGCCATGACAAGGGCGATGAGGCGAAAGGAAGAAATTACCATTTCCTAAAAATGGAGACATCATTTAGATGAACTAATGACCGTTTTAAGGGGTATCTCCATAGAGAAAATGTCAATCATTTTATTGGTTGTAATGCAAATGCAACATACACTCCAATGAAAAAAATGGCTCAATAGTTCTAACAGAGCTTTTTTTTTTTTTTAAATGGTTATTGTAGTAGCATTATATAAGGCACAAAAGTCAACACAAACTCAAATTCTCACATCATGCTACAACACCGTTGGTTAAATAGGCGAGTTTTTAGATAAGGGAATAGAAAGGGAAGTCATCAGATTTGCAGATGACACTAAGCCAGCAGAAATAGCTAAGTTTAGGATCCAAAAAGATCTTGACAAACTTGAACAATGGGCCCTATCCAACAACGTGAAATTTAATGTGGATAAAAGCAACCTGTGCAGGAAAAAATCAAAGGTACAAGTACACATTACACAAAATCTGGCTCAAAAACTGACCATGAGGGAGCCTTCGTGGATGGTCATTTAAATATGAGTCAGCAGTGTGCAGCAGCAGCCAAAAAAGCTAATACAATCCTTGGTTGAATAAACAGAGGCATAGAATCAAAATCATATCAAATATCAGTACCATTTTATAAAACATTAGTAAGGCCACACCTAGAATACTGTATACAGTTTTGGTCAAAAAAAGATTTTGAGATTTTGGGAAAAGTGCAAAAAAGTGGAACTAAGATGATTAAAGGCCTGGACACTAAAACATATGAAGAATGGTTACAGGATTTGAATTTGACTAGTCTAGAGAAAAGAAAAACTAGGGGAAACGTTATAGCAGTACAGTATTTCAATATTTGAGAGGCTACCAGAAAGAATGGGAGGTCCAGTTTATTTTCCAAAGCACCAGCGTGCAGGACAAGAAACAATGGGTGGGAAATACTCAAGGGAAAAAAAGAAGAAATTTCCTAACAGTGAGGGCAATTTAACCAGTGCAACAGCTTGCCTTCACACATTGTGGGTGCTTTATCACTGCAGGCTTTTAAGAAGACTGGATAGTCACTTGTATGAAATGATATAGGCTACCTTGTTTCAGCAAGGGGCTTGACTAGAAGACCTCCAAGATCCCTTCCAGCTATATTCAGATTTGCTCCTACAGGATGCTAAACTCTAATCCAGAATTTACAAAAATCAATAGATGGACTCTCTCATTGTGCTGAGCAAAGCCTGACACACACACACCCTTTATTCTTTAATAAAAATGTGTGAATCACATGAACCTATCCATGTGTAACCACTAAAGTCCTCGGAGGGGTGGCATACAAATATTATTATTATTATTATTATTATTATTATTATTATTATTATTATTATTATTATTATTATAGTCAACGCTCAACTTGAGGGAGTCTTTATCTTTTTCTGATGCTTCATTCCATGGCACCTGCAATGGTAAATTCATATTCAAGACTTCTATTGCATGTGTAGGTTCTTACAGAAACATTACAATATTTCAAATATTTAATGTAAGGGAAAATGAAAAGACCTAACTATGAGCAAAAAATGAACAAAATCCACGAAAGTAGCAATGTTCCCAAAGCACATTGAGCTATGAATAAAGATTTTTATTAATATTGCTTCTTCATTGCTTATTTGACCCCTATGACAATCATTAAGTGTCGTACCACATGATTCTTGACAAATGTATATTTTATTTTATGTACGCTGAGAGCATATGCACCAAGACAAATTCCTTGTGTGTCCAATCACACTTGGTCAATAAAATTCAATTCAATTCTATTCTATTCAAAACCAAACTGGTTAGTTTCATATGACATGCTATGACAAAACCAAACCCATCATCTTTTGGCTCAGTGCAATGTATAAACCTAAATAATGTAGAAGATATCTCAGATCAGTCTCTTCTAAACTGATACCTTTGAAAGTGACGCTGACTGGAAATAATTGGAAAAAGTGAATATGATTAGAAGAAGACGCCATTTGCTCTTATCACTTTCTCCACATCAAGGATATTTCATCCTGAATCCGTTTTAAGAAACTGTTCACAGCACATTTTGCAAAGTTGTAGTAGGTGTTTTAATATAGCTGTCTTGATTTGTCACTGGTTTGTCTTCTACTCCAACTCCTACTCATCAAAAGAATTGCACCAATTTATGCGGGTTGCTGGGGGGAGTAGCATGTGAGCTTATACTTTCTATCTATTTTGAGGAATTCTTCTCTATTTTGGTGTCTGGGTGATAACACGAAAAGGCCCCCAAGGTTTTTGTAGAAAATTAAGTTTCTTTTATTGCACAGCAATAAACCAGGAGAATTTTCAGGGAAGGAAATTTTGCCTTTGTGTTGTTTACTGGCTCTCAATTGCACACAACCCGCCCTAAAGTTGGAAAGAATGGCATGTGTTTTGTTCTTCAGTGTTGGTCTACAGACAAACAGCTCTTTGTGTCCCTAGGGTTCCTAAGGCACCTGTTCCCCCCACCGCTTCATTCCTCACAGTCCATTCTTATTTATCCCTGCATGTTCTGCTTGCTGCACTCGCCAACAAGCTGCCTTGGCCACCCCTTCCTACACCTGCCTCAGTCAACCTGTTGAAAGCAGAGGCTCACAGTTGTTAAGCCAGATACAGTATGTGCAATGCTGATATCAGGCACTTGTTCTGGGGAACCCATGGCGCACACAATAGAGTGTGGGAGGGAGTTATAAGTGGAAGTGTTTAGTGCTATTTTTGCAATTGGACACTCAGCCAGTGAACACCTTAAAATGTTTGACTACCACAATCAAGGTCTCTGCAATGTGCACATTCAGAGGTGGTCACCTCACCACAACGGAATCTTTTGTCTACACTAATATAACATAGATCAGTGTTTCCCAACCTTGGCCACTTGAAGATATTTGGACTTCAACTCCCAGAATTCCCCAGACAATGTCTGCTGGCTGGGGAATTCTGGGAGTTGAAGTCCAAATACAGTAATACCTCATTTTATGAACTTAATTGGTTCCCGGAGGAGGTTTGTAAGGCGAAAAGTTCGTAAGACAAAACAATGTTTCCCATAGGAAATAATGTAAAATCAATTAATGTGTGCAAGAAACACCCCTCCCCCCGCAAAAATGGCACTCCGCTGGGCGCCGCCACCTGGCTGTCGCCTTTTGAAACAGGCGGGGGGCTTCTCGGTGTTCTACCAAACGCCGAACCCGGACGTTCGGCAAAAGTTCGGGTTCGGCGTTCAGGCTCAGGAGAACGCTGAGAAGCCCCGCCGCCCGGCTGTCAGCTTTGCAAAAGAGCCACGGAGCTGTCGGCCGGTCAGGAGGCTCAAACGGAGGTGGGGAATCCCAATAGGGAATTCCATGGGCGGAGCTTTGACGTCACGAAGACATCCTTCCTGGAGTCTACGTTTCGGCCGGCCAGGAAGGACGTCTCTGTGACATCAAAGCTCCGCCTATGGAATTCCCTATTGGGATTCCCCACCTCCGTTTGAGCCTCCCGACCATCCAACAGCTCTGTGGCTCTTTTGCAAAGCTGACAGCCGGGCGGCGGGGCTTCTCAGCTTTCTCCTGAACCCGAACGCTGAACCTGAACTTTTGCCGAACTTCCGGGTTCGGCGTTCGGGCGGTGGGTTCGTAAGGTGGAAAAAGTTTGTAAGAAGAAGCAAAAAATTTCCGAACCCCGGGTTTGTATCTTGGAAAGTTCGTATGACGAGGTACCACTGTATCTTCAAGTGGCCAATATTGGGAAACACTGACATAGATTACACCACAATTAGGAAGTCCCCAGTTTGAAATTCATGAAGTGGCCAGTTTTCCCATCTACAAGTAACCTTACAGTGCAATCACATCTATGTCTACTCAGAAAAGAGTTGACTGATTCATATTAATTGTGGCCATCGTTTGCTTAACCTCGTGTTTTTAAAGAAGCCACAATTTTAAAAAAATACTTTTTATCCCGCTTTTATTATTTTTTATAAATAACTCATGACAGTGAACATAGCTAATACTCCTCATATTTTCCCCACAACAACAACCCTGTATGGCGAGTTCGGTTGAGGTGGAATGTCAAAGTCACCCAGATGGTGTTGCTGGGTCTATACAAATAGATGAAAAGTAAATGAACTTTAATTTGTAAAGCCAGCATGGAGATCAACAAGGCTTACTGTTGATCAGACTTATTACAAACTTTAAAAAATAATTAATTAAAGACTTACAGAGGGGTGTTTTTTAAGGACTGTGGTGATGATCTGGGATATCTTCCAAGATGTGATGCACTAATCACCCCAAATACCCCTCGTGTTGAGCTGCACAAAACAGAATTGAGAACCAGATTTCATCTTTTAATCTTCTGCCAGAAATCATACTATAAAATGTGAACACAACTCACTTTTTGAATAGGATCAAAACAACACCAAAATGTTGTAATCTTAACATTACCTTGATTTATACATTAGTTATATTAAATACTGCTAATTATTAACCATATATTTACAAACATTTCTTTTCTGTCATAATAAACATTATAATTTGTCAAAAAATATGGGATAGGTTCTAGTAGTGTTGCAGGCTAGCACTGCAACTGAATTAAACTGAATTTTTTACACTGGCATAAAAATGGATTCATATAATTACAAGGTCAGGAACAGTGTGTAGAACAGGAAAAGGGACCACACAAAGCTGTGCTACAGCAAAGAATATGAAAAATTGGAGACATGATGCTTTCCAAAACTATAGCATTGTGAGTTAACTGAAACAAAACAAAGAGTTCTGTGGCACTTTATGAAAAAAGCTAAACAAACAGGTCCCTGATTATCCAGGGATTATCAACTTTTTAAAAAGTTTATTATGTCTCAAACAAAGAGACATAATTAATATAATATAATAAATATAATAAATATAATAAATATAATAATATAATAATATAATATAATATAATATAATATAATACAATATAATAAAATGAAAAAGAAAATTAAAGGTCAGAAATAAAGGAAAAATTAAAAGTGCAGGGAAAAAAAGGAAGAAAAAAGTAGAAAAGGAGTAATTTCCCACTTTCTTCTGCACAGATAGAAATATAAAATGCATTAGCATAAACAACATGTAATTCGTTTCAAGCAAAAGGTCCGACAGTGTTCTCCAATTAGAAACAAAGCTGGACAAAGTCCTTTCTTTGATCAAAGTAGCCAGTTTTGCCACCTCAATTCCATTAACTTCAGCATCCGCTCTTCCATTGTAGGAATTTTTAAGCCCTTCCACCTCTGTGCAAGCTGTTACTGTTGCTGTTGTTGCTGCTGTTGTTATAAAAAGGACTATTAACTTTTAAGCATAACAACAAAAAGAGCTTCAAAAAGGCTAGTTTTCACTGGTGCTCCATCCTGAGAATCAAGAGTCATTGAGAGTCAGATGGCATATACATTTATTAGTATTAATCATTAAATGTTCTGCATTTAAATCATTTTGCTGCAAGTCTAAAGGGGCAAGCAAATCCCTGAATATTCCTTGCAGTTTAGAAGATTCTGTTGCTTGGAAGTGCTGCAAATCTAAAGCAGAACCAACATTCCATCCATATCTGTTGCCTCTTAAGATTTCAAATTATAAGAACACTTTACTGGCTAACAGTGCTGGAAAGCTTTTGCACCATCAGAATCCATATTCCTTGTGTCCCCACTAATCAATTTTCCTCCCCTTTGCTCAGAAGACCCCCATAAATGTCTATTTCTGACTCAGCATGAAAGGCACTAGTATTCTTTAAAGGTGACACTTACTTTAAGTGAGCTCAGCTGGGACTACTTTGGTAGACTGGTGCCTTTTTTTATTGCCTGCAGCCCTGCTGGGCTCCTGGTCATGCTGAGTTCTTTTAAAAGACATGGCAATTTTCTGCATCTCCTCCACAGCTTATATCCACAAAAGTGAAAAGTGTTAAAAGTAGCTCTAAGACTTGCCCCCCACAGTGATGTATTCTGGCTCCCAGCCTTGACATAGGTTTTCTGGTATGATATGTTCCCAAGAGATACAGTAGTCTTTGTCTCCAAGCTGACTTGGAGTCAATTGCTTCAAAAGAACTGAGGTCATAAATGGGGTTCTTTCTTTTCTTTTCTTTTTTCTTTTTGCATTCAACTTACACAATGTGCAAGCCAGGTTTAGTCAGTTCAATTGTAACAGAAGTGGAACACCCACCAACCCATTCCATATGTCCTTCCAATATCCAAAAATCATCCTTTCTGTGTGTTTGCATGGACTCCACAAACATGCTATAATCTTCCAAGGTATTAGTATTATATTATTCCAAGAATTATCAATTTGTGTAATCTGTAGACAAGCCAGGCTATTCCTTAACTTCCAATCCAAGGAAGTTATTACTCCCTAATGAGAATGGAAATATTAATATGCAAATTAAAAATTTATAATGCTGCTTGTTAATTTTTTTTGTTGTAAAAAGTTTTTTACCTCCCCTATTTTATCTGCTACAAGTATGCGACAGTGTGAAAACTGCCTTTTAATGAGAACTGAAATATTAATAGGCAAATTAAAAGAATCTGATGCATTAGCAAGTTTCAGGATTAATAAGCAGAAGATGAGATATTAATAAAAATATAACAATAGGAGACTGAATAGTATTGACTGTCTTTTAATGTTGAGAAGAAAGTAAAAAATCTGAGTTACACCAGGTCAAACATGAACTGAAATATATTATTTCATGAGAATACATGGAATGAAATTAAAAATGCTAAAATGAGAGAAACTACAATTGTTATTGCTGGGCTAAAAATGAATGTTTGGTCTAGAATGGATTTTTTTTGTTTGAGACAATACCTGTTTTGACAACTGATGCACCATTTAAACAGTGGCAAAAAGATATGTCTAAATTTATGGGGAGGGCGACAGGAGTTAAATATAAAATGTTACAAGGTGTAAGGGAAAAAGAAGGATTGGTTTCCCCTGACTTGAAATTGTATGTTATAGGTTTTTGTTTGTTTTGCGTGAAAGAGTAGGTGTTGCTGAAAAACAGAAATTTTTCTGCATTAAAAGGACATGAAATTTGTGTGGCATGAATATTTGTGGTACAACAAGGTTAATGTGAATTTTAAAAATCATTATGTTAGACAAGCCATATGAAATAGAAATCCAGTTTGTGCCTGAAAAAAACCTTTGTGGCTTTCAGCATAAGAAGCAACCCTTTATAGCCTTTTTGTCGGAAACAGAATAAAAAGAAAAGGAGAAGAGAATATATTGTAACCACAGAGTAAGAGTTAAATTTATAATTGTACTTAAAAATATTGCAAAGAAAAAAGAAGCCACTTCTTTGTGTCTTCTATTTTTTTCCTTTCTTGCACTTTTATATTTTCTTTAATTGCTTCCTCTTTTCTTTTTCTCACTTTATATCAGTTTGTATTAGTTTTTAATCTTTTATTTAACAAAAATCTTTAAGAAAAGATTACACAAAAATGAAAACTGCATTTTAATATTTTTCCCTAAGCTACTTTGATTTTTTACTGGAAAGGCAAAATATAAATAACTTCCAATATTTTAAATAAAACAGAGAGCAATTCTAACTTCCAGATAAGATTAGAATAGGGTGGATAACCTCCACACAGAAGAAAATAGGAGCTCCATCAACATAGAGACCTTATCTACCTGGAGGCTCTAATTACATCCATGGGTGGCTCTACAAGTATAATTCTAGCCCTGGGCATTCAAAGGACAGAGCAGCTTTGGACCAGCAGGATCACAAAATTTTCCTTTTTTTCTAATTGCACCAAGGTCAGATTCTTTGGCTCCTGGGCTTCTCTCCTCCCCACTCCCACCCCTCCCCTTCCACTTCCTCCTCTCCTTCATTAATATAAGTTATTTTTTTTAATAGCTGGCCAAATAACTTAACAAAGCTACTCTCTCAACTTCTAGCATGAACTGACAGATGGAAGATCTAATACTTTGTTCTCTACTCAGGGATTCTCCAAGACTGCTCTCTAATATCTGTCTAAAAAGCTTCTGTTCAATTGCCTTTTCTTCATTAATACATGTTTCCCTGAGAAATTTATCCAAGCCTTTCCTAAAAACAGTTTCCCTTATGAACCCTTTAACATAAAGCCTGAATTCTTATCCATTGTAGAAGTCAGATGGATGGATGGATGGATGGGTGGGTGGGTGGGTGGGTGGGTAGATAAGTAGATAGATAACAATGAAATGCTATGCACTTCTATACATGTCTGGTCATACAATGATTTCAGATTAGTCTATTACCTAAGATTTATTTTATTTATTAGATTTGTATGCCGCCCCTCTCCGTAGACTCCGTAGATACATGTATGTCTTTTCCTTTTTTTATCTTTGTCTTCATTTTCTTACCATCATTCTGTAAGCCACCATTTTTCTACCATGTTCTTTGATAGAATAGTATAATATAGCTGATTATAATGACTGATCAATAGATAACATTAAAACCATAATTCCATACAGATTTCCCATGCCACTGTAATTATATCCTTTTCATAGGTGGTGTGTGTGTGTGTTTTCCTATTGCGTTTACAGAAATTCAATACACATAAAGAAATAAAAGGAGTGCCAAGACAAACAGATTACGTATCAGGGTTGGCAGATCATTGCCTAGTAATTTATTTTTGATCTTTAAAATGTCTAAAAAATATAACAGGTAAAATAGTACCAATTGCATATTCCCCCACTTCCGGTTACTATGTTGCCACAGAAAACCAAAACAAATACAAGGGTAAACTGAAATATAGCTGTATGATTCTTACAGGCTACAATCATACAGGCTACAATAATAGGTCCCGAAAGAAACCAACATGGCTACATAAAGAACTCTGTGACAAATTGAAAGACAAAAAGGACAAATATAAAAAGTGGATACCATCAATTAGGCAGAGCCGGTAAAGATGAAGTGAGGAAAGCTAAGGCTCACAATGAACAAAGGCTTGTGACAAAAGTAAAAAGTAACAAAAAAAGTTTGTTTTCTAACATATTAAAAACAAGAAAATAGTCAAGAAAACAATTGGTCCATTGCAGGGAGAAAGTGGCAAGAGGGTGACAAGCAACAAGGAGAAAGCAGAGCTATTTAACACATTTTTTTCCATCTGTCTTTACACAAAGGGAAAAAATAGTCCAACCTATCAAAAACAACATTTATTTATTTATTTTATTTATTAATAGAGTTGAAAGGGACCGTTAGGTCATCGAGTCCAACCCCCTGCCTGAGCAGGAAACCCTACAGCACCCCAGCCAAATGGAAGTCCAATCTCCTCTTGAAGGTGTCCAGGGTTGGGGAGTTCACCACCTCCCCTGGCAGGCAGTTCCATTGGTTGATCGCTCTGACCGTCAGGAAGTTCTTCCTTATTTCCAGGTTGAATCTCTCCTTGGTCAGCTTCCAACCATTGTTCCTGGTCCGGCCCTCTGGTGCCCTGGGGAATAAAGAGACCCCCTCCTCACCGTGGCAACCCCTCAAGTATCTGTAAACTGCTATCATGTCCCCTCTAGACCTTCTTTTTTCTAGGCTGTCCATGCCCAGTTCTCTCAATCTCTCTTCGTAAGTCTTGGTTTCGAGTCCCCTAATCATTTTGGTTGCTCTTTTTTGCACCTTCTCCAGAGTTTCGATGTCTTTTTTGTAGTGAGGTGACCAAAATTGGATGCAGTACTCCAGGTGGGGTCTGACCAGGGCATAGTAGAGTGGTATTAGTACTTCCCTGGTCTTGGAACGTATTCCTCTGTTGATGCAGCTTAGGATTGAGTTGGCTTTTTTGGCTGCTGCTGCACATTGCTGACTCATGTTTAGTTGATTGTCCACCAAGACTCCAAGATCTCTTTCGCAGTCACTACTGCTGAGTGGGGTATCTCCCAGGCTGTATGTGTGTCTAGGGTTCTTTTTGCCGAGGTGGAGGACTCTGCATTTGTCGGTGTTGAACCTCATTTGGTTGGTATGGGCCCACTGTGATAGTCTGTCTAGGTCTTCTTGTACTCTGAGCCTGTCCTCAAGGGTGTTGGCTACCCCCGCCAGCTTGGTGTCATCTGCAAATTTTATTAGTTCCCCTTTTACTCCCTCGTCCAGGTCGTTGATGAAGATGTTAAAGAGTACAGGACCCAGGACAGAGCCCTGTGGTACTCCACTGTCTACTTTTTTCCATGTGGATTTGGTGCCGTTGAGGACAACTCGTTGGGTGCGGTTGGTCAGCCAACTGTTTATCCATCTACATGTGTAGTAATCTACTCCATTTTTTTCTACTTTGTGGATTAGGAGATTGTGGTCGACTTTATCGAAAGCCTTACTGAAGTCCAAGTATATGAGGTCCACTGAGTTGCGTTGGTCAACTGACTTGGTTATGGTGTTGAAAAATGATATGAGATTGGTTTGGCATGATTTGTTTCTGATGAATCCGTGCTGGCTATTGGATATGATCTTGTTTGTTTCTAGGAAGTGGGTAAGTTGTTTTTTGATTATTTTCTCCAGTATTTTTCCAGGTATAGAGGTCAGACTGATTGGTTTGTAGTTACCTGGGTCGGTCTTTTTGCCTTTTTTGTGGATGGGGACTACGTCAGCTCGCTTCCAGTCTTCCGGTAGGTCTCCAGTGATCCAGGATATTTGGTAGATGAGGAGGAGTGGTTCCGCTATGGTGTCTGCCAATTCTTTTAGGACTTTGGGGTGAAGTCCGTCTGGCCCTGGTGATTTGTATTCGTTGAGTTCCCTCATCACAAAAAATGTATCAGGAACACAAGTTAAAATAAGGAAGGAAATGGTAAGGGAACACTTGTCTACCCTAGATGAGTTCAAATCACCAGGACTAGAAGGATTACATCCAAAAGTTCTGAAGGAACTGGCAGACGAGATCTGAGAACCATTGAACTATATCTTTCAAAGATCCTGGAGGACCAGGGAATTGCCAGAGGACTGGAAAAGAGCTTGGGGGGGGGAATAGATCCAGGAATCTACATACCTATCAGCCTGACCTCAATACCAGGGAAGATTCTGGAAAAGCTAATAAAACAACAAATCAACGAACACTTAGAAGCAAACATAATAACCAAAAGCCAACATGGTTTCAGGAAAAAATATATCATGGCAGACTAATGTTATTTCATTCTTTCACAAAATGAGAAAAATTAGTGGACCAGAAGAATGTTGTTGATTTAATTTACTTGGACTTCAATAAAGCATTTAATAAAGTAGATCATAACCTACTACTAGACAAAGTTGAAAAATGTGGGTTAGACACCACCACCACCAGATGTATTCAAAACTGGCTAACCAACTGCACTCAACGCGTAGCCCTCAATGGAACTGCATCTATATGGAGGTAAGTATTAAACAGAGTACTCCAAGGCTCTGTTTTAGGCCCAGTACTCTTCAATATCTTCATCAATGACTTGGACGAAGGGATAGATGGGGAACTCATCAAATTTGCAGAGGACACCAAACTGCCAGGAACAGCCAACTCACCAGAAGATAGGCTCTAGATACAGACTTGAACACTGGGTGCTGTCAAACAAAATGAAATTCAATTGTGAAAAAGTAAGGTTCTACATTTAGGCAAGAAAAACAAAATGCACAGGTACAGTATATGTGATACATTGCTCAACAGTAGTAACTGTGAAAAGAAGTCCAAGTGGACAATCATATTAAATATGAGCCAGCGGTGTGCAGCAGCTGCCAAAAAAGCCAACACAGTTCTAGGCTTCATTAACAGAGGGATAGAATCAAGATCACATGAAGTGCTAATACCATTATATAATGCCTTGTAAGGCCACACTTGGACTATTGCATTCAATTTGGATCACCACAGTGTAAAAAGGATGTTGAGACTCTAGAAAGAGTGCAGAGAAGAACGAAATAAAGTGCAGCTCTCAAAGAAATAAAGTTTGACAAACTGTCTGTTTCTATCAGTTTGAACCAACGTGCAATCAATAATCATGGTTTTGTTTAAGCCAAATATTCTCCTTGGAATTTTTAAAAACTAACATTCTTACCAAATTAAAATTTTACAACTTTTATATATTTCAGATGGGAGTCAGTTTGGTGTAGTGATTAGAAGGCATCAGGCTAGAAACCAGGAGCCTGAGAATTCCAGCCCCACCTTAGGCACAAAGCCAGCTGGGTGATCTTAGACTAGTTGCTTTCTCTCAGCCCTATGAAGGAAGTACTGTAATTGCAAACCATTTTGGAAGGGAAAAAAAACCCCTTTCAGATAGAAAATTACAACTTAAATCAAGTCAAGCGATAAAGAGTACAAATTAACACATTAAAACAAATAAGGAAAAATACTTTGTGTGTTTGTAAAATTAAGCAAAAGACAGACATAATAGATATAAAAGGGCACAAAAGATCTGAATGAAGATTGTCTGCTTTTGTTTGGAATTAATAATCATGTGGGGGCAGTGAAGTATAGATTAATAATAAACAAAAGAGGCTAAGATTCAGGCTACTATAGATATTGATGAAGATAGGGAAATGCTGATGGAAGCTACATAGCTTCAGTAAAATGATAACTACGGAAAAAACAGGAATGAATTTTAAGGAAGACTGTTCAACATTCTGAATGAATGTGACTGGCACAAAAGAAAAATATTTTGATAAGTCACATTTTGCTGAGAGGGAAAAGTACAGAAATAGTGATTGAAATATTCAGGCACACAGGTATGAATAATGATTTGCACTTCATCAGTTTATGCTGAGTCTAAGTCCATAAAAATTGACTTATTCCTCCAATGTTATGGAAATATAGAAAAGATGCAGACTATGTCATCAGCCTTAGTTATACAATATGCAACATCTCCCACTAACGCCATATTTTGCACATTTTGGCAAGTATTTCATAAGGACAATCAAAGTCCTTTTTTGCCATGAGCAACGCTCATGCTGTTTTCTGAATCTAGAGGCCATCTTGTAAATGTAAAGCAACCTATACCTATATCCTACCCAGTTGAAGCAGTATACTGGCACGCAGTCACAATGTGGTGAGATGTACTGATTTTCTATTTATATAGTTATTATTTTTAAATCTCCATCAATACATGCAGGTTTATAAATGAAAACATGCAAGCTTATGCAGATATATCCTCTTTTCCATTATGCATTTATCATTCATTGGTAAATGTATGCATTTTTCCATTAAAAAGTAAATAAAGGTTTTTTTATTTATATGCAAGAAAGTTATGATAGTTTTGACTCATACTACATAAGATAATACTGTTAGGAAAGGGTTGGGCAACCATATTGCAGATGGCAGAGCCTTTGTGTCTCAGTAGAAGAGAAACTTGCTTCTTTATTTTTGATATTTTTGCTGCCAAATATTGCCTGGTGATAATTTCCTACAATGAAAACAGGCACTAATTTCAGACCCTGAAGTACTGCTATCATCCTCATTCAGCCAGGAATGGAAAATCCCAGTAAACTGCTTTAATCCCTCTCCAATTGTGCAAGGAAAGCTGTGTTGATCATCATAAAAGGTTATAGGCCAGTAGATTGCACAAAGGGACTAGTAAATATTTTTCCCTTCCCCAAGGCAATTCTAAACAATGAATGCACTGGCAAATAGTAGTTTGATTAGAAAGGAACCAGTCTTTGAAACACATTACTGTAAGTTTATGGAAAGAATACATTATGTTATTGAAATGTGCTTATATTAGAGAATTTTGAATTCATATCCCAATGTTCATGGTCTGAGATGAATCTCAAAACTGGATTTAGGTTGAAGGATATGCGCAATGGCAAAGGAAAAACTGAACAAAATGGAAGCTTTATTTTTTGCTAACAAAATTGAGAAAGTAGGAGTTATTCATCCATCTAAAATAGTACTTGAGATTCTTAGAAACTGAGGACATTGATAAATCATCAGATAGTTTGGCTTGAGGAAACAGTTTATCTTGCTTTAACAATAACAATTGTTTGCTAAAGGAAGGCAAACCTAATCCAGTTTATTACCACACTACAGTGGGGGGATCAGTAAGAATACCCAACCCAAGCCTGAATATCTTCCACAGTTTTCTTGGTTTTGGCATCAGTTTTCATTCCAGTCAACATGGGAAAATTCAATCTCAACATTCCATCCTTTATTACTGTTACTGGTAGGCCTAAATCAGACTAAAGGCCATTGTTTAAGTCTGAAACTGTTCCAGTTTGGACATATGGTTTTCAAGCAGATGGATAAAGTGCAGGGATACTTATGGTGGAATGGAGATACAGTTGTGTGTGTGTGTGTGTAACAGAAACACAGTTAAGTTTCCAAAATGTTTGTGCTTCCAATTCAGTCAGCTTTTCTTCTTCTATTAAATGAAAGACACTCTCTGAACTTTATAGCTTCTACACCAAGATTCCAAAAAAAATCCTTAAACATATGAAGAAATCTGGTTGGAGATGTACACAGCTATAATCCTGGAATAGCAGGGATTATATTTCACCCAACAGGGATAAGGAGATGCTCTTCAAATAAGAGGGAGAGAGTCAAGAGAAACTATTGATTTGTTACTTTCAAATAATTCATATTCCAGTTATTGGGCAGTTAGGTAGTTTATATCTGTCACACGCAATCCATCATGCAAGAAACAAGATAAATAGGATGTCACCACCTTTGCCCCTAAAATAGTTTCACAAATCAGGGGGTTACAGATTACATTCCCATCTTCAACTGGCCTTTCTCTTCAGATGCACATAATCTAGTGAAAGGGAAAGAGAGTTATTCTCAATGAGAAAAAGAAGGGGAAGAGATTTGTATGAATCAATCGCATGATCTTTGCCTTGTTAGTTTTATTGTTTGTTTGTTTATTTAATTTCTATACCACCAGATCATTTATTTAATTCAGTAAAATCAGCATCATGCTTAACTACACCAACTATTGTGTCATTAGCATAAAGAAAGGCCCTATGGTATGGTTTATTATTAAGTACTAAAGAAAGCCCCTATGGTATGGTTTATTTTTTTACTACTTTGTGAAATGGTGCTAAAATCTGTACAAATCTAATTAGGCACATGAAGTCTATTTCATGAAATGGAAACTATTGTTGGGAAATACTGCTACCAATTTCATTTTTTTCTGATAAATATAAATAACTCCCTCTCCTGGGACAAATACTGTACACCAAACAGAATGGTTCTTGGAAAAGGTGGTCCTGAAGGAACCCAAGAATCAAGCCATATAGAGAGAGATATAAAGGTAAAAAGCAAGACTTTGAATTGTAACTAAATAATTGGACATCCAATGTGCCCTCCCTTCAGCTATGGTGTAATATGGTTGAATGGCTTTCATCCAGTGAGCATACTTCAGTATTTGGTACCAACTGCAGTTTCCAAGTCATCTGCAAATGCAGCTATATGTATGTAAAACACATTACAGGAGTAGTCCCACCAAGCAAATTCTTGTTGAAAGATCCTGCCAAAACAAATTGGTGCATCGATCAGAACTGGACAACACTTGTTATGAGTCTAGAAGATTACTCAAGTTACAGACCTGGGTTGTTATTGTTTTTCAGAGTAAAAGCCATCCCATCAGACTCATAACTAGAGGGGGAAAAGAACCATATGGTTTTCAGAGAAATAGTAACTCCATAATCATAGGATTGAATTTCAGCCTGTTTCATCCTTTCCATGCCCTATAGCAGGGGTGTCAAACTCATGGCCCAGGGACCAGATGTGTCACATACTGGCCACGTCCACTCTGTTTTGCCAAGGGGAGAAATTGTAATATGTCATGTGACAACAACGTGTCATCACGAGTTTGACACCCCTGCCCTACAGTCTTCAAGTATTGGATCAAGATTTCCACAGTATTAGTTTGACTTGGGGTGGCCATATAGTACTGAGGTTATCTGGGCTCAGCTCAGGACACGCCCTTCTCCCCTGCGCAGGATGAGCTGCAAGAGAAGAACCCTGTCCACAACTTCCTGGACAACCCATGGCGCAGCGGTGCCTTCTCCGAGGCCAGCCAGCGGGAGGGCAGCCGCCGCCATGTTCAGAACTGGGGGCGCTGACTTTGATAAGGTCAAGACGGGCCTGGAGCCAGACAAAGAGCCATCCTGGCTGGTGCATTTGAGAACAGGTGTTTGAGACGTGGCTGTTCGGTATCCAAATTTTGTTCGGTATCCAGTGCAAATTTTTAACGAAATTTTTGGTTGTTATCCGAAATGTTCGCTATTGAAGGCGTTTGCTAGCCGAGGTTCCACTATATTTGCCCATTCAGGAAGGAGTACCTAAAATCTTCAGACTTCGCATGCAATTCAAAAGGATATCATGCCCACTGGTACTAACCCCTACTATACCTCATGATAAACCCCAATATAAATGCATTATAGGAAGTCTCAATGAAGCCATAATTTGCTTAAAATGATGAATTGCATAAATCATAACTGGAAGGATAACAAAACAAGCTAAGCTAAACCCTAATTTGCGAACCAGAGGATTTGGCTTACACTATGATTTGTTCAATGTGTGAACCCAACCAATTTAAAAACTAAGTTTATCAGTCTATTCAATATGGACCCAGTTGAGAAAAAAGGACTACACCTGCCTCTCAGACACTGTCATAAGAGTCAGAAATAGATTTACCTTACTTGGAGGGTGTCCTTGATGAACCAATTTTATATCCATAACTATAATTAATATCTTCAGAAAACATAAAGCAAAACACCTGGAAAAAGAATAGAAATGTGGGCCAAACCTACCTATAAAATATCCATGCCTCACTGAAATTATATTAGAGAAATATAGTCACCATGCAGCTGTACAAAGTTGTCTTTGCAATGTCCAAGCCTACTTTACATATGAAGATATACGCTCACCGTAGCCATGTATTAATAGGTTTGCTGTAATATATTAAAACTAGAATGCTGTAAGTTCTCTATTAATGTGTTTTATTGTCATACTATTATTGTCCTCTCAAACTGTTCAGTGAAGAGTACAAGTTCTCTGAGGTCTCTAACAGAGTCATTAGTAGTTCTATTCACAATCTTTTGAATTCTAAATGAACTCATTCCAGGCACTTCTCTTTCTGTATGTTTCTAAGGCAGAGGAAGTGGGCTCAGGTCTCATAATATTATGTTATGCTTTCTTTTTTAGAATGTTCTGCTATACTCAATTGCATGGTTCAAATTCATATTCAAATATTTGGGATGAGTCTACAGTCCTAATGCAACAGAAAACTGCTGCTGAAGTAACCAAACTTATTTCCAAAACTTTGGAATTATGCTATAAATATGAGAGAGAGAAACTAAGAGAGAAACTAACAAAGTTAAGCAGCAAGCACTAGACATTTCAGCTTCCTTGTACTTGTTCTGTCCACAGCTTACTCGAGTAGATCATTATTTACAGTATGCTTCTAACATAGACACACACACACACACAGGTATTTTCAACTCCATGCGTAGCTGTAAAGTGGGATTTGTAAGAGTGTTGTCCCATGGACCTCGACTCCAATTGGATAACAGAGTCAATGACAACGAGTCAGCTTACTCGAGTAGATCATTATTTACATTATGCTTCTAACACAGACACACACACACAAGTATTTTCAACTCCACGCATAGCTGTAAAGTGGGATTTGTAAGAGTGTTGTCACATGTATACCATACATATGTACAAGAAAAATGTTTGCCACTGTATAACATAGATTCTCTTCATGCTTTCACGCTACATATAAAAGCTCTCCAAATATACTGCTCAAAAAAATAAAGAGAACACTCAAATAACACATCCTAGAGCTGAATGAATGAAATATTCTCATTAAATACTTTGTTCTGTACAAAGTTGAATGTGCACAACAGCATGTGAAATTGATTGTCAATCAGTGTTGCTTCCTAAGTGGACAGTTTGATTTCACAGACGTTTGATTTACTAGGAGTTATATTGTGCTGTTTAAGTGTTTCCTTTATTTTTTTTTGAGCAGTGTATATTGCTGCAAAACCTTGTCTCACTGACCCCAAATATTGCAATTAGCAAGAAGGGAACAGCTAGTTAAAGAGCCATGTTTTCTGCTAGGACGATTTTCTGTAAGTGGGCTATACACATCTGGTAACAGACAGACTATTCTCAGGCAAATACGATTTTAGCAAAAGATAGTTTGGAATACATGTACAATTTATTGTAGTGTCAAGTGCAAAAGAATCCAAAGAATTCCTATCAACCCGTTCAAAAATTTCCAGACAGATTTTTTTTTTCAATAGCCCTCTCCCCAATCCCATCTTCCAGTCTATCAGCGAACGTTCCATTGGTAGAGTCTGAAAGGTTTACCATGTGGCATGAATGGATATCCTACAAGAAATCCAAATTCTACTGTAAAAACACTGAAGTCACATGTAAATTTGTAGGCCACCCCTCTCCAAGTCTACGGAGAGGGGCGGCATACAAATCTAATAAATAATAATAATAAAATAACCAAACAGAAAAAAAGAGGCAAAATTTTGGAGGAAGAGGAGGAAGAAACTGAATCTCTGTCCTTTCTTTTATAAACCTGCTCTTTTTATTAGCACTTCCTCTAAGGAAGCCATTGGCTCTTTCAGAGTCAATTAATTACAACAATCCAAAATCTCTCATCAGATTCAACCAATTGAATATAGGTGAGAATCCATGTACCTAATTTCTAATCCCTGAATCACTGGCTATTCTACAATGCTTAACTTGGTTAATAAATTGACTCATTTTGTTGATACATAACTACCGTACATTAAACCATAGGGACTACTGAGCTCACATAACATAATAAGCCACAAAGTCAACTAACTTAGCTGAATATGCTAGGCATATGCAATCACTAGGGCTTTAACTATCCACATAAACATGCAGTGTGAATTTAGGCATATTTTCTTCTAATTTATTTTAAGATTGACATCCTTTTGTTTATGCTAATAAAAACTTGTAAGAAGTATTTATGGAAAAAACTTGTAAAAGACAATGCAGCACTATGGTAAGTTTTGACTGATATCTGAGAAAACTATGGAGCAAGACAAAATGCAGCTAAGAGAAACAATAAAAACTGTTAAAATAAATGCATTAAGACGAGGTTTCTCAATATGTGAACTTCAACTCCAAGAACTCCCTTGTTGAATGTGGAATTCTGGGAATTGAAGTCCACTCATCTTAAAGTAGCCATTTCCCATCCCTGACCTAGCCTATGTTAATCCACAGATGACCTATATAATTTCTGGAATTTGGCTTACATTAATTAACTAATGAGATTGCAAAATAAAAGGCAATGACATTTCTGCTTTTTTCACAACACAAAAGCAATATTAAAATACTAAATGGTTAATTTTTCAACCATAACCCCTGCTCCCCAAAAATCTATTTCTGACTGTCATTCCCCATAATGAATCTATCATGCCAGTTATAATTATCACTCATTCAATAGAATCAAGTTGTTTATGCTGATTGTTAAAAATTTATGTAGCATTTTTTTTATTTCTATACTATAATCTAAGCAAAGTAAAAATCTAAGTAAAAAGCAAGTAATGTGAATGTAATGTACCAAAATAATGTTTGTGTACCATTACGTTTTAGGTAGAATAGTTTATTGACAATTGTTTGTGGTACGGAATGTGTGTATGTCCGGGATGGGTTGCTACCGGTGTTGTAGGTGGGTAGTGGCTGCCAGATTGTGCAATTTGCATGCGACCGCTCTGGCGCCAGTCCTTTGGGTGCCGCCATCTTTTTTCTTTATTTTTTTCTTTAATTTTTCATATTTTTTTGCTTTCTGCGCATGTGCAGAAGCAAAATCTTGTGAGGGGGACACTTGCGTGCACACTCATCCCCTCATGAGATTTTGGCACAATTTTGCTTCCTGCGTATACACGGAAGCAAAATCACACTGGAGATGTGTGCGTGAGTGTGTGTCGCAGGACAATTTAAGCTGAGTGCGCAGCGCACCAGTGACACCAGGTAAGAGCAATCCGCCCCTGGTGTATGTGTAATTCATGCCTCCACACTTTATATCAGAGGGCTCATTTTCACAATATTAGATGTCCCCAGAGAAGCACTGATGATGTTACCTCGTTTAGTAATAAAACCTGGGCAAGAAATTCAGTAAATTCAGACAGCACCACAGACCAGGCAGTAGAAAAGACATCAGAGAAGCAGTGGCTGTACAGAATGACTATAACATGAAAGTTTAGTTCCTCAGAGGAACTGCTCTAATAGCTTGTGCGGATACATTTATTTATTTCATTTATGTATTGTAAGCTTCAAACTTGCAAGCCATCCCACAGCCCATGTCCATAGCTGGCATTTTGAGGAATACAGTAGATTACAGCTGCTATCAGGAGCAACTGTGTTAATGCTTCCATTGTATTTGAATGACAGCCCAGAAAATGCTCAGTGACTTTCTCAAGTGGACAAAAGTGATTGCAAAGGAGCTAATCTGAAGGGCAGTGGTCAATGATGACACCAGAACCCGCCCAGAATTTGCAATCAATCTTCTTAAAAACTATAAAACAATATATAACATAAACACAAAAGGAGAAACAGGAGCTCTGGAAAAAACAAGCTTATTCAATACATAACAACAACATATAATCTCATTCCAAATCCTTTAGCAAACAACGCCATGACTGGAAGACTGAGCAACCATTAACACAGCTTTCTTTATATGCTACTTTTCGTTTTGAGGGAGAAACACCCCAACCCGCAATCTGTATGGCATGAGGTGCTTCTTCCCAATGACTATCTGACTCTCTGCCTACCCAAATCTTCATTTGGACTGAAGAAGTTATTTGGAGGAGTAACGAATTGTCTCAGTTTTAATAAACTTTGCTCCGGGTCTCATGATTTAACCTTTTAAGATATTTTCGGCCTGAACGACTGAATCATTTACAAGATACATTGACACAGCTGATTTCCAGGTATGGCTCAGGTAGGGGTAGATTCTTCCCGGTTCAGATCGGTTCAGCTGAACAGGTAACCACCCGCTGGCGACATCACAATGACATCACCGAACCAGTTTGGTCAGTGCCGGTCCATGGGCGCTGCCATCTCTTTTTTTATTCTTTTCTTTTCTTCTGAGCATGTGCAGAAGCTGGGTTTCCGGCACTGTGCATGCGGTCGCCATCTTGTTTCTGAATTTTTCGGCACTGTGTCCATGCAGCACCCATGCTGCGCGGGAGGAAGCGAACCAGCAGCAAAGAAAGTTAGAAACCCCTCCTGGGCTCAGGTGTATGGGAGAATCATGATGGGGGAGCCCTGGTTTCTTAAGCCCCCCCCCCAACAGCAGTTCTCTTCAATTAAAACAGAATGTTACATTCCCAAATGATGGCACATAAGAGGCAATTAAATTAAAAAACAGGGCCACATTTTTAAGTGAACATAAAGGCAGGTTTCAGCACCCAACCTTTCCAATATGTTGGGGCTCTGGCAGCTGCCCCTAAAACTCAAGTGTCAAAACTGACTCCGTAGCAGTGCCTCAGAAAGAGATTTCAGAGTTTGGATGACACAACTGGAAAGATTCTCTCCCGTTCTCCTGTGGCAGAATGAGATGTCACAAACAGGAGTGGGTTCTAACTTACCTCACTGCCGGTTCGCTTCCTCCCACTCCACTTGGGTGCATCTTGTGGGCATGCACAGTGCCCCAAACTCCCAAAAAAAATTTTTTTAAAAAAAAAGCCAACAAAATGACACACACAGCATTGGAAACTCTGTTTCTGTGCATGCTCTAAAGAAAAAATAAATAAAATAAATAAAAATAAAAATGGCGGGACCCAGGGGAAGAGCTTTCTCTGTGGCGGCCCCGACCCTCTGGAACCAGCTCCCCCCAGGGATCAAGACTGCCCCCACCCTCCTTGCCTTTCGTAAACTTCTTAAAACCCACCTCTGCCAGCAGGCATGGAGGAACTGAGACATCCCCCCTTGCCTATGTAGCTGTATGTATGATATGTTTGTGTGTATGCTTTTTTATATACTGGGGTTTTTAATGTAAAATTGTTATTTTAAACTTTAATATTAGATTTGTTACTGTATATTGTTTTTATCACTGCTGTGAGCCGCCCCGAGTCTGCGGAGAGGGGCGGCATACAAATCTAATTAATAATAATAATAATAATAATAAAAATAATAATAATAATGGATCAGCACCAACCGAATCAGGTGAGAAGGAACCCACCCCGGTCACAAATGACAATAAGTGGGTAATAGTTAACTCCCAGGATGATGGTATCATATTACACACTGAATATTTCTAGATGCCATAGGGGGGAGAGGAGGCAAATATGTGAGACAGCTGTCTTTGTTGACAAACATGTGTCATTTGTGCAGACTACAGTGGTACCTCTACTGAAGAACTTAATTTGTTCCATGACCAGGTTCTTCAGTAGAAACGTTCTTAAGTAGAAGCAATTTTTCCCATAGGAATCAATGTAAAAGCAAATAATGCGTGCAAACCCACTAGGAAAGAAATAAAAGCTCACAATTTGGGTGGGAGGAGGAGCAAGAAGAGAAGGAGGAGAGTCGCTGCCAAAGGAAGAAGGTGAGGTGAGGGGAATCAAAAAAATCCAAAACTTCAAGGCTTAAAAAAAAAAGATGGACTCTGAGGTGGCGAGGAGGAGCACGCGCTTCCAATACACCCAGCGTGAAGCTGCCTTCCATGCACTGCCTCCCTTACACTGGCTGCTGTTGCTGCTACCTGCTGCCTCTTCCTTCCCATGCTCCCCTCTCCTCTCACTCCCTTGCTCGCTTTGTAGTCGGTGCTTTTCCTTCACTGTGGTGACTCCTCGGCAGCCCAGAGCAAAGGGAGCATTTCTTTTCTCGGGGCGCTGGCAGAGGTTTATTCCCTCTCCAAGCACTCAGAGAAAGGAAAATGCTTCATTCGCTCTGGACTGCGAAAGCCTCCTTAAGTGCCACCAAAAGGCTCCTCTGGCAGCCTAAATGGCCAGGATTAAAGGGGGAATGGCAGGAAACTGGCTGGGCCTTCGTGCCACTCTCAAATTTCCTGGGAGATTTTTCCCGGCTCAGGTTCTTAAGTAGAGGCAAGCAAATCTTGAACACCCGGTTCTTATCTAGAAAAGTTCTTAAGTAGAGGCGTTCTTAAGTAGAGGTACCACTGTACAGTACTTTTCTTCACAGAAGCAGGGATTCCCTATACATGTTTACTTCAAGAGAACAGTTGGGAAGACCTTGCATTTTCAATACTCAAATTAAATGAAGAATTTTACAAAATAACAACAAATAAATCTGAACCTTATTTTCTCCACGTTAATACTGTACTTCATTTTTTAAAATCTATATGCCTGAAAAGTGCAAACACCTGTGTTTATTGCCAAATACATGTTTTTCTTTGTCCTAGGTGAAGCAAAATTTGCTTGTTAGAAAATTTGTTTGTTGACTCTAGCTGCACTGACAAGCAACAAAAGTGTTTATTAGCAAAAGATGATATTTCTAATAAATACAAATATAATCATTCTTGCAGAAAGCAAAGACTGCATTCAAAAGGCTGTTATGCAATCTTAGGTTAAGTTTGGGATTTAGGAATCAGCATATGTGCCAGATACATTTTGTGTCACATCCAGATCAATCATGCTAATTCAACATTAAGGGCAGGTACATGGGCCCAAAGCCTCAACCCCACCCATTTTAATTTTTCTGCAGTGATATAATACAGGTTGCAGAAAATATTTTTACTAGCAAAACAACAAAAGCAAAGAGATCCCAACCTCAGACTTTGAAAACTATTAAACTAAGGAAAATCTGAGTTCAATTCAAATATGAGGTTGTGGAAGGTCTCAATTTGCTATGCAGTGTACTTCTAAGAATTGGTAGATAAAGCTGCAATGAACTACCAAGTGCCACACAGTAACGGTGTTCGCTCATCTATATTGTGTGATCCCGAAAATGAGTGTGCATAAGTGCACCAGCGTGTCCTAATGTTTCTCTCTTACTAGTATCATGTATATAAACATTGTTATAGCTTTGTATACTACCAATACATACTTGACAAAATAAATGAAATAAATAATCTGAGTAAAGTATATTATACAGCATTAAGAAGCCATGTTTGGAACAATATTCTGAGATGCACACTTGAAATATCAGGATTAGTGTCATAAAGTTCTATGCTATGTGCTTCAAAGAATACAATGGATTTATCCTTCCAGGAGCAATCAATTATTTTTGTTATATTTATATTCAAAATAGCTATTAGCAGTCTAGTCTCGGGAGAAGGGCAACCTAGAAATTGAATTTAATAATAATAATAATAACAACAACAACAACAACATTTTAGTTTTTCTACAGGAACTCAAGTTCTATATAGCATTCCTTATTCCAAATATTCTTCACAAGAACCTGGAAAGTAGATTGAACTGAGAGAGAACAACTGCTCAGAGTTATATAGAAATGTCCATAGCTGAGGCTAGATATTCTGATCCTGATCCAACATTTTAACCACTACATCATATTGGTTCATGCCATTCCAGAGGGTTCCTCAAAGCTATGAATGATTTTATACCAAAAACCTTTGAGAGGTACATAATTCCTATGTATCTCAGCTTATATCTATATACTGTATTTCAAAAATGCAGCATTGAAAATGCCCTTTAAAGTTTACTACTCCATATAACAGCTTTGTGTCTTATATGAGTGTGTCCTTTGAACTTTAACTCTTGCAATTATTGATCATCCAATTCTACAAACTGTTACCTGGGTACACTAACAAAATGGACCAAACACCAACACATGCCCAGCACGCTCCAGCTGCCCCAGAGATCAGTGGAGCAATAATTATCACGTCCATCACAGTTTAGCTCTTGTATAGGACATTTGAATGCTCCTCCATCTTACAGGTTTTATTCATTCACATGAGTGAATGAATAAAACCTGTATGTCACTTAGGTCTAAGAATAAACAAAGGCACAGCCCATCTACCCAGAACAAACTGGGATATGGTTGCATTGCATGCCATTGTTTATTCTGCTATACCTAACTAATTTTATAGGATCAGACCTTCAATACTTTAATTATAGAATGAGCCCTGAAAATAATATCTTTTAGGCAGAAAAGGGAAGAGAAAATTGGGACACAGATGATTATCAAAATTTCTGTAACTTCAGCCAAAATACTGTGGCTGCATTAGTGCTCAGGGACAAATGTTATTCATTTATTGTAAAACTGATTCTAAGTACTATCTGTCACTATCCAAAAGCAGAACAGACAGACAAAACAGGATTACTGTACTTTTAGTTATCATATAGCAATGAAATGTTTATGGTTTTGTGTCCTACATCCCCCTTAAAAATGCACATCATCTATAAAGTTTCTTGTACTCCTATCCCATACATTCAAATTAAAGACAGACCCTGAAATTACAATAAAATGATACTGCAACTAAACTAAAGTGCAGTAAAGGGCAAGAGCCAAAAACAATCTGAACAGGCTTCAAAATGTTCAGAGCTGAAAACTGTTGTGATTTTAGAAAGAGCTTGATGCTACGAATATATATCAAGGAGCTCTGTGCAATCTTGGATGGAATGACACCTCCTTCAGCAAAGCAAGTTTTTCTTTTCTTTGGGGGGAAAAAAAATCCAGACTCAGGTTAAAGTTGTATCTGCTTCTCCCTTTGTAAACTGAGAAATAACCTCTTGGCAGGCTGCTTATTTTACAACATGCTTGGTGACCTCCGTTGGTGCCTACAACTGCAAGAGCATCACCCCGCCTCTCCTCACTGACTATGAAATCATTGTATTACAGAACCCCACAGACTGGCTGGCGAGACAGTGCCCCTAGTCAGTTATAAATATGCCGTTTTGTTTTGGTCAGAAGATGGGGAGGAGGTGGACAGGAAATGGGGAGAAAGTGGCTGCAAAGCTCCCCTCCATCTCTTCGATTAAGTTAACTCTGCCCTAAAAAAGGAAGGTCTGGGCAAGAAGCTAGTCTGATATAATAGTTCCTTGTTCATGGACTGAGAAAGCCACGCAAATTAAAATAATAGTAGTAGTAATACCTAACCTACCCAGGTAATAGTAATAGTAATACCTAACCTACCCAGGCTTCATGCTCTAAGGAATGCAGAGCATGATACCATGGTCTTTTGAGACTGAAGAATGCCAATGCAAATAGTAATAGTAGTACTGGTGATGATGGTGATTGATGATGATGATGATGATGATGATGATGATAATAATAATAATAATAATAATAATAATAATAATAATAATAATAATAATAATAATAATAATAATACTGTAATAATAAATGGGGAACGATGGAGAAAACCGGACAATGTGTATTTATTTTATTCAGGGTGTGAACGAGTTAAGACACAATGACGACCCTTCACCTTTCAGGGAGATTATCAAGAGCAATCGGCACCTTCCACCAATAGCTATTTTGAACCTGAGCCCGACTTCTGAATTCACGAAACCCCTTTCTCAGGAGCCGCTTTTCATTGCCGTCCCGATGAAATCAAGAATATTGCAAAACGGGGGGTGGGAGCAAGTTTGGCTGGGCAATATCCAGAAGAGGTTAATCAACCGACTTTTTTTTTTAAAATTCTCGAGGGACATTTTTAATAGACGGCGATCCGCAGACCGGCAAGAAGGGAATCAATGAGTCCCTTCACCAGCGTGTTGTTCATTTACAGTACAAACGCGGGTGCGCGCGCACGCGCGCGCTTCCACACACACTCACACAAGCATCCATCAACAAGAGTAAATAGCCAGCGGAACGGAGAGAGAGATCCGTCTACGGAGTTTGCAAAATAAAAAATAAAAACCCCGAAGGAACCGTTCGCTCAAACGCCTCCCCCGCCCCCCCAAAAAAATCCCATTTCCAATCGAAGAGCTCTTTTTTTCTCTCTCCACCGGCAGAGTTCACGTGTCTTGAGAAGGAAGGGAAAATAAAATAAAAAAATCGAAATCCTCGCAATAGAACAAGCCGGGGGTTTGGGGGGGGGGGGGTGGACGCGCGCGTGTCTGCGCTCTTTCTTGCCAAACAAAACATCCCACCGGCTACAAGTTTTACTCAGCGGCGCCTCAGGTCGCTGAGGGGGCATTTCGCTGGGGCGTCCATTAATACGCCGGTGGCCTCGGCTTTGAGCCCGGAAGACAGGTCGCTTCGTCCCAGAGTTAGAAAGGAGCGACCGGCGGGCAGGAGGCGCGATGGAGCCCGCAAGGGAGACGCTACGCTCCGCTCCGGTTTACCTCAGTAAAAAAGACGGTTGGAAAGACCCGGCCGGCGGCACTTACTATAAATTGCTTCGCAGGACTCGGCGCGGCTTTCTCCGGCAGCGAGCTGCTTCTTCTGTCGGGCTCGGGCTGTTGTCTTCCAATCCGCCCCGCCCCAGGGGCAGGCCAGACCCGGTTTTCCCTTCCTCCCTCCCTCTTTTTTCCCCCCTCTTGTATACAAGAGGCGGACGCTTAGTCCGGGCGATCGCACGCGGCTGGCGTTGCAGGCTTCCAGGGGAGGGGAGACGGGAAGACCCTCCTCCGGCCGGCCGGCCATGCCGTTTCCAAGGAAGACGCTTCTCCCTCCCTCCCGCTCGCTCGCCCGCTTCCATTGCTCGTTTGCCTCTTCAAAAGGGTTAAGAAGCTTAGGGTACCGTTTGGCTTTGGACCCGTTTTCTTACCGGATCTTTTCCTCTTCTGAGCTTTGAAAAGAGTTGGCTGAATTCACAAGTTGCGCCAAGGCATAGCTAACCTTGGCTTCTGGATTAAGTTTATGCGGGTTGGTTGCACACTTTAGCCGGGGACACAAGAAACGAAGTTGGAGCCAGATATTTCGTCATGTTGCCCCCCCAGATTTGTTTGTTTGTTTAAATTTATACGCCGCCTCCGAACTGATTTAACTGTTGTTCATAAAATCATACATCACAATGTACTCCCGGTTAAAGACTACTTCACCTTTAACAACAACAACACAAGAGCACGCAATAGATACAAACTAAATGTAAATCGCTCCAAACTAGATTGCAGAAAATACGATTTCAGCGCTAGAGTAGTCAACGCCTGGAATTCACTACTGGACTCTGTTGTTTCCTCCCACAATTCCAGAATCTTCAACCTTACATTATCTACAATAGACCTCTCCCCTTTTCTAAGGTGTGTGCATAAGTGCACCACTGTGCCTACCATCCCTGTCTTAATGTCTTTTTATATTTTCTATCTCTACTTTATACTTACATTATGTTAAACATACTACAATACTATCTTTGTGTGACAAATAAACAAACAAACTCCCAAAGGACTCTGAACGGCTCACAACCAAACACACATAAAATGTCATATAAAACCCACTATTTCATTCCACCCAACATTGTGTGCCTTAAATTTATTTGTTTTTATTTCTTATTTGTTTTGTCAAGTATATATTGATGTGATATGATAATATTTATATACATGATACTAGTAAAAGAGAAACATTAGGATGGGGGGGGGCACTCTGGTGCACTTATGCATGCCCCTTACTGACCTCTGTTTTGTGTTTATTGGGAGTCCCAAGTTAAAGCAGCTTTATGAATGGAGCTCATTCCAATGTGGGAAGAAATACAAATTTTGGAATTATTACGGCAGTCTTAGGCAACTCAAGCACACAAACAGCTTTAGTTAGTTATTTTATATAACCCACCACCACCACTGAGTTCAGACAAGTGACTCTGGGCAACAAACAGCTAAATACAATTGTAATGCAATACAAAAATAAGTATACAGTATAGGGCAGCCAATTCTGCCTAGTATAGGTCCCTCTTCCTTAAATTAACTCATAAAGCTACCTATAGTGTCTATCCATCAATAATCAAATTTGCTAGATCCTTACCAATTTTGGTAAAATTTGGAGGACGTCCACAGTAAGTTATCCATTTTCTCTTGGGGAAAGGAAACTGGCATGAAACTGGGACGCATTTAAAAGTCATTACTGTTGAAGCTGCTGCTATTAATATCTACTCTCACGGTTAAAATGGGAAAGTGTTTACAGTATTAAAAAAATAGTTACTATGCTTTTAGGTGCTGTTACGAAGTTCGGTTGTCAGTTTGGGATTCCAGCAGAGTACAGTTGTACAATGATTTTGCAACAAAAAATGGAGGCTTAAAGTGAATCCTCAGTTATGATTTGCCATCTAAATAGCAGTTTTCAACTTGTCATTAGAATTTCAAATTAGTATATAAATCTTTCTACCATATTCTGTGTAACTCATTGTTCTAGGCTGACTTCAAAGTATGAATCTAATCTACAGCTTTCTTTATTTTCTGCATCAAAATAATTTTTTAAAAGTTATAGATCTTGACTTTTTAAAAAACTGTTTAGAATATAACTCTAGAACACAGGTGTCAAACCTGATCACCTCACATGACACATCATGATATTTTTTGCCTTTGTGGAGCTGGGGTGGGTGTGGCCGGTGTGTGACACATTTGGGCCAGTGGGCCACCAGTTTGACACCTCTTCTTTAGAATGACTGAACCCTCTGTAGCCTTTGGCCTGGATACATTAAGAATAATGGTGCAGCAGGGAAGGAGTTTCTGTTAGAATTTATTGTCAAAATTATAATGTCCTGATTTGCCCTTGATATATAATTTTCAAATATACTGTCTTTTGAATGAAAAGTCATTGATTTGCCTATAAATTTAATAAAAAGTATTGTACAAATCATTTATTGAAGAAGTTATTTGCAGCAAGGAATGTAAAAAGTGTTCTGCCCCATCCTATTGACCAACGTACTTGAGAATTAGATGCCAGATTTGAGATAATGTTAATTCTTTAATTCTCTTTCAAAGTCTTGTAAACAGTATCATTCCCTCTATCCACAACTAAGGCTACTGCATAGGTTTTAATTTAAAGAATTTTATCTTTTGATGAAATTACTATAAATATAACAAAGTAGATGGCTAACAACTCATTTGAATGAGCAGCTTTTTATTCTTTTAATTTTTCATTTCAGGGCACTTTTCTGTATTGTTTCTTCCCAATGTCTGCTAGTGAGAGATTTGAATTTCCAGGTAGCCTTTTAGCACAGCTGTTGCCATCGGAAAATAAACTACCATTTTAAGGTGATATGACATAATGCTATCAATAAGCATGCAATCTCAGTAAGCATGCAGTCCAAGAGAATTCACTTGTAAGATAATTGAGATTTTCTCAAGACATTTCTAAGAAAGCCATTTCAGATTTGTTCGGAGGGATTTCTTATTCTTGTGTTTCCAAGTGGATGCTGAAACACTCAGCCAGAAAACTCCTAGACTAGCAGTGTTTCATAGGAAAACAATCAGGAGTACACAGCTGATTTTTTGCTGTGAAAAACCAACATTGTGGGTAAAAGCATGGTTCCATACATGCAACTATTAAAAGTTATATAGAGGGGCATGAGTTAAATGCATATATATTTGATTAATCTACATGTATATATTTCTTTAAAGGGGGATTGTTCCCCCTTAAATATAAATACATGTTCTAATCAACTAACCAGCTGTCTGTTCTGGATCTGGATAGGAAGCACCAGCTAAATTTTCCTATAGCTAGCCTGGTACTGGGTTCTAAAACCCTTTACTACCGTTTTGCGCACACAATGCTTCTGCACATACGCAGAAGCATCCCAGAAGCATCGCCAATACCGGTACCAAGAACCGGTCCAAACCAGGAGCAACCCACCACTGAACTATCCCTAGAAAAAGAGGAAGTTTTTAAAAATGTATCTCTCATCCTGTCTCCAGAAGTTGGAGGATGGGGTTATTTCCCAATTTCCAGGGGGCTTCATGACTGAGTTGGGAATTGACCATATTTTCATAGGTTTAGTCCAACAATACTCTGACTCATTAACCACTATATCATTCACATATAATATCAAGACGTGTAAAACCTTTCTCACTTTATTAATTCATGATATTAGATGAAACAAATACAGATAAATTCTCATTTCAAAGAGAAATGGGAAGAGCATAATAAAATTTAAATTTATAGATAAACTTGTTTGCATATTCACACTCTATAATTCAATGAACACAACAGGAAAATGATATGAAAAAATAAGGAAGAATTTAAGTTATCTACCAGACTGCATGAAGTTTATGAAATCAGCAAGGATTCCTATATATCTCCTATGGGTACCCAGGCTGTTTGTGGACCTATGGATTACATGGGACGACCATAATTTCCTTACTTTTCTCTCACAGAAAAAAAAAGGTTAAGAATCACTATACTGTATTTTCATTAGCAGCGCCAATAATTCACAATTATTTTTCTATTACGCATCAATAGTTTCTTTCACTGTGAGAAACAGAGAAGTCCTTTTTTGCAAAGGAATGTGCACAGGGAAGGGTGAGAAAGTGATGTGGATTTTTTCTTTGGATGAAGTTGGATGAAAGAATTTTAGGTGTTAGACTGATAGATGTAGCCTTAAAAGACCAACCTCAGAAGCTGGTAGGGGTCTCATATCCCTCGTCCTCCTTTTTAAAGGAGGCCACAAAAAAAGCAAATTTTCTTCTATTTATGAGTTATAGAGAATTTTCATGGAATGGGAAGTCTGCTCATAGAGATATAGAAAATTCTTAGGATTTCTTTTAAATTATATAGCTTCTTTTAAAATTGAGCTAACATATTTGTGGGAACTTGGATAGACAGCCACCAGGAAAACCAGGGCTGTGGGCTAAGTTACGAAGTTTTCATTTTTTTAAAAAGTAAAAACATGCTGAAAGAAGGCAGGGACAAGCTACTTCTATACTACTATTTTTCCAGAAAACGACATTAAACAGGTCTACAAATTCATAAGGGGAAGTTTACTTTAAAGGAGATTTCACTTATTTTATGGTATGGCAGTAGAATTAATGTGGCGTAAGAAAAGATGATTGAAGTTCTGTTTCTATTCACCAGTATATTCAGATTTGGCCAGTATTTCAAAAAGTTCTGTCCAGGTTTGCGGTAGAGAAAAATTGTAGCAAACTAATGATGGCATATATCAATTTCATTAGAAACCTTTACTGTTTTAGCCCAGTATTGTTATTCTGAGGGGCAGTCCTCTGACACACAATCCTTGCTTGATATTTTATCAATTATCTAAAGATAATTGGGAATTGAACCTGGGAGCTTTGGCATGTAAAGCAAGTGCTCCAGTATTGAGAGGTGACATAGAAGTGTTAAGAACATCCTTTGCTCGGGGTTTTTATTTGGTTAAATATCCAGTCACATATTATGCAAACACAAATAAATACAGTTATTATTGAAATTATAAATTGCCATTAATTGTTCAGAATAGAGTAGCAAAAATATATAAGTTCAAGTCATTAGCTTTAGTTAGAATGATTTACTCACATTTCTTTTAATTTGGTTGGAAGGCTTTGAATAATTAACGGTGCCTAATTTATTTACAAAGCTTATGTGCGTATACTTGTACTTATTCCAACGCAGCAGAGAGAAAACTCTTTTTTTATGTCATTTCTAAATTATTTCTAACTTTAGTACCAAGTAAAAGAAAAAGGGAAGAAAAGAAAAATAGGTAAAAGAAATGACCAAGGAGGCATGTGTGCTTAATACTTTCTCCAGGGTGGCATTTTGGGCAAGAAGCCACATAGACAGTCTCCAAATGGCTTTGATCTGTGTTATTCTCACCTTTGAGAAGCTGCCCCCAGTCAGAATGTATGTGGTGGAGATTCCCTAAAAAAAGGCCCAGGCCAGAGACATAGCCATGGGAGACCGGCCCCAGGAGGTCAAAGGCGGCTGAATGCTTTGTTGTGAGATTGCTCATCAAAGCCCTTTATCTCATCTTCCTTACTCTCCTACTCATTCTTTGGCCTTTTTGTAAGAGAACATTGTTAAAATGTTCCTTTTAAAAGGCTTTTAAAAAGAAAACTTAGCCCCACTGATTTCTTCTAAGTAAGAAATAAAAAGAAAGGGGAGAGCAAAGAGCAGAGGAGGGGGGGCACACCAGTACAGAAAGAAACAACTGGACAATTAAAAGAAAGAAAGAAAGGAGGCCCAGAGGGGAGAACAGAAACAATTAACAATTCCAAAGGAAGGAAAAGAAAAGGCTTTGTTCTGGTCGCTATAGCAACAGCTGGGGCCAGGAGAGAAGGGAGGAGTGAGCATTTCCATTGAACACTTTCACTTTCCTTTCAGTCATTCCAAGCTTTATCTCCCATCCTCCAACACTGACAGTGATGGTAGTGACTTACATGTCCTGCAGGCAGATAGAGAAGTGTAGCAAATAATATCCAGTCTCTGATAAATGGACACATACATTCAAGATGCTTTTGACAAATTGGCAAGAAAGGCTAAGGATTAGGATTGCTTGCACATTTGGGGGAAACTGAACACCAGTCCAAAGATTATCAGCAATTATTTTCAATCCTTTTCTTCTTCTTGTGGTTTTGGTGACATTTTCATTCTGCTCCAAAGAGCTGTTGCATTGGGAGATAATAACAGGTTTGAGGTGCTTGGATACTTTAATTTCTTAAAGTAATACATACATACATACATACATACATACATACATACATACATACATACATACATACATACATACGGCACTTCCCAAATCCTGCCTTGTATATAAACTGACTGCTTTATCATCAGCTAATCAGTCATCAGCTACAATACTTGATGGCAAAAAGTCAGGAATAAAAATATGCAAACTGATAGAGAAATTGAATTCAGGAAGGCCTCTTAAAAGAAAAGGTATTACTGTATGTAATGGTTGATTTCAGCTACCCTCAAGGAGATCGAATAAATACAGCTCAATGAGATAAAATCATTCCAAATGACTGTTGCAAAACAGCCTTCCTCTGTATGGTACTTCCAGAATCTAGACGTATTGGGACAACTTAATCAAATTCCCAGTCAATGTGGCTACCAGACTATTCCCAGCATATTTTGTTGCCACAGATTTGAGGGGTTTAACATTTATCAAGGAGGTGACCCTGGACAATTCTTAGTAACTCTTTGGCCTAGAACTGTGTTTTGCAAACATGGCAGCATTAAGATTTATGGGTTTCAGGATGCTGACATGGGAATTCTGGAAGTTGATGTGCATGCATCTTAAAGATGTCAAATTTCAAAAGCACTGGCTTAGAGTGAGATGTAAGATTTTGTTGGTTGAGTAGAATAGTAGCCATTGCACCATCCAGCTTATATTTAATTTAAATGGAAAATACTATATTGAAGACAGTTATCACTGACATCAAAACACATTCTGAAAAACTTCAGAAGAATTGTTACTGTATGAAGTTAGCAATAAACCTCAATTTGTTGATGATCTGAACATTGTTTACAATAGTTTCAAAAAGGGAGATATTCTGAAGAACTTCAAAAATATGGCAGTAAAATGATAAATGATTTAGTGCAGGGGTAGGCAAAGTCGGCTCTTCTATGACTCGTGGACTTCAACTCCCAGAATTCCTGAGCCAACCATGCTAGCTCAGGAATCCTGGGAGTTGAAGTCCACATGTCATAGAAGAGTCAACTTTGCCTACTCCTGATTAAGTGTGATGATGCCTTCAAATTCAGACTTAGTGTGATGAGTCTACGGAGAGTCTACGGAGAGGGGCGGCATACAAATCCAACAAATAATAATAATAATAATAATAATAATAATAATAATAATAATAATAATGCATTCTGATAAACACTGGTTTCCATTACCTAGGAAAAGCAACTTGAAGTTAAAGTTCAGGTTCTGGAGAACTGAAGACTTATTGTATATTTAACAAAATTGAATGGATTGAACATACTAAGTGCAGCCTGTGGACTTCTACTTGTAAAATTACCCAATCAGCTTGTTCCTGCAGATATTTTAGCTTTTCTGCACTGCCTGTTTGCCCCATAATCGAGACAAGTAGGCAACAAGGTTGCCCTCTATCATTGACCCAATCACTTCAAAATGACCTCTTGCTTTACTTCCTCTGCTCCACTTCTGTACTATTATTTTTATTATTATGTCATTTCCAAGGGAAACTCTATGTTTGGGCTAGAACAGTTCAGATGGTTGCAGACTAACCTCAGCAAATCATTTGCAGAGAAAGGACAGCCCCAGTGCACACCATTGCAGAAATGATAACCATCTTATCATTAAATTATTACGATTATTGGGACAGTCAGATGTTTTAGACTAGATTCGTCTAATTATTGAGTCCTTCACAATAATCTGGCATAGGCAAATATTGTGTTTTAAATAATATTAAATATAACATCAAAGGATATTATTATTCTGGTTCATTGAAGATAAGTCAGATGTTTAGAATGGCTTTGGCATTTTTACCTACATATTGAGTCCTTTCAGATAACCTGGGACAGGCAGATGCTGTTGAAGGTATTGTCTCAGGATATAAACTGTAAGTAAAGTTTATAAGTAAGTAAGTTTATAAATAAGTAAGTAACAAGTTGCCTTTTTGTAATTGACTAATGGTGATTTTGTCAATGATGCTCTAGATACTTTGGGATTATACCCAGGACACCTATTGATGATGATTGTTGTTGTTATTTCATATCTGGGGTTTCAAACCAGCAGACCTGTTCGAGGTGGATCAAAATTTTTTAGAAACAAAATACAATAAGTAAAAAAGTCCCCCCCCCCACTAATGTCTGCCATGTAAATGCATTTTGATACTTTAACTTTGAATCTATACATTTCATTTAAATTGGAGTATGTTTATACGTGTATGTGCGTGTATGTGTAAATGCTCCATAACAGCAATACAGGCAAATTGAACAGGGTCCTTCTGGGCATGCTCTCAGAATTAGTGCTGAGCTGCCTAAACTTTGTCCCACTAATTTCTTCAACTGATTAAACTTTTGTGATATTTTGGTTGCTTGTTGATCTGTTATTCATTGGTTCTAGAAGAGATCCCCCCCTCCCCTTTCCCTGTTTTTAAAAACTAAATAAATGTTATATGGTGTAGTAATTACATTGCATTGCATTTACTGCTGGGCCAAGCAATGAACATGTGTGTCTGAGTCGAGCCATTTTAGGAGATAATTTATTAAGCTGTCTTTTTTTTTAAAAGAAGAAGAAAATTTGTATTTATAAGAAGAGAGAGTAAATGTCACAAATATCAGAGACGCATACTTCTTCAGTCAGATTCTAGATCCTTAAAGGGAGTTCCCTTGATTTTCGCAGGTTCGAACTTCGCAAAAAGTCTATACCACGGTTTTTCAAAAATATTAATTAAAAAATACTTTGTGTTTTTCCCCTATACCACGGTTTTTCCCGCCCAATGACATCATATGTCATTGCCAAACTTTTGTCTGCCTTTAATAAAAAAAGTTTAAATAAACTTTAATAAATAAACATGGTGAGTAATAATCTAAATGGTTGCTAAGGGAATAGGAAATTGTAAATTTAGGGGTTTAAAGTGTTAAGGGAAGGCTTGTGATACTGTTCATAGCCAAAAATAATGTATTTACTTCCGCACGTCTACTTCGCAGAAATTCGACTTTCGCGGGCAGTCGAGGGAACACTGTATACCTTTTTGCATGAACCACAATTATTTTAGAACTCAGCCTTCATATCCTTATTCTAGAATATATTTGTATTTTTGTTGGATTTCATTGAGGGCAATCCGTCTGGTGCATGAAAAGAATTCCAGTTCAGCCAGAGCTAGAAACGCAGGAGGTTGTGGATATAGAAAACAATGCTATTGCTATCATGGGAGATAAAGACAGATTGCTAGCCAGCTAATCTTTTCCCTTCCCAGGACTGGGAATTTAATTTGCTTGCCCTTGTTGTCCCTGTAAAACCTGGAAGAATCACAATATCATGTATCTCTTCTTTACGCTGGACAAATTGCAATGATCTGGCAACTCAGGTTACATTCAGCTGAATCCTGGGAACGCTGCAAACGTGGTGTAATGTTTTGTGATTGATTAGAGGGAACAGATGAAGAATAGTCCAGCATTACTTCCTGTAAAAAGGAACCATTATTCAGAGTTGGCCCTGATTTCTTACCAGCCAATGAAAGAATCTATCCAAGTAGCCTTGGGCTTATGACCATAATTGAGTTCAAAATTTCAGCTGCTAAGCTACAGTTGTTAAGTGAAATTTGCTCCATTTTATAACTGGTTGTTAAGTGAATCACTGGAATTGTTAAGTTAGTAACGTGATTGTTAAATACATCTGGCTTCCCCACTGACTTTGCTTGTCAGAAGGTCGCAAAAGATGATCACGTAATTCAAGGACACTGCAACCATCATAAATATGAGCCAATTGTTAAGCACCCAATATTGATCATGTGACTGTGGGGATACTGCAGTTGTTGTAAGTGTGAAAAATAGTATGTCTTTTTTCCCCAGTGCCATTGTAACTTCAAATGGCCACAAAACAAATGGCTATAAGTTGAGGAATAGCTGTAGGTTTTTTGCTTGTTTGTTTGTCTTTGGAGTGCCCAGTTTTGTGAAGAAAGACAAGATAAATAATAAGAGGGAACGAACAATGACAAAGTATCAACCGCCTTTCCTTCCTTGGATGTCTCTGTGATAATGAACATTATACTATTTGGGCATACTAAGAAAATTTAAGGATTTGTTATTTTTATTCTCAGACTGAGTTTAAAGAAACAATGCCATACAAAACCAACCACAAACCGTAATAAATAATCTGCAGTGTGGACATAGAAAACAACCTGTCAAAAGACAATCCCTTCTTCTGCTTTTGATTTTGTAATAGTACAGCGGCTGCTACCAAGGTCCTTGCATGCATTCTTCATAGCCTTACCTGAATATTCTAAAGCAGGGGTCTCCAACCTTGGCAACTTTAAGACTTGAGGACTTCAACTCCCAGAATTTGCTGAGGAATTCGGGGAGTTGAAGTCCACAAGTCTTAAAGTTGCCAAAGTTGGAGACTCCTGTTCTAAAGTTGAGCAGGTAATGCTGCATTGTAACATCAAACAATGTTGAACAAACTTCTTATAGAGTGTTGAAAGTTCAGGATGTATCATTTTTTCTCTGTTAATTGATCAAAGAAAAACAGAAAGACAAGTCATCAGTTAAGCATCATTTAGTTTGTCAACTAAACTAATTTGTGGTTTTGTGTTAATGAAAATGCTTGTGCTACTGCTTATTTTTGGAATGTCATGTCATTGTTATAATGCAATACTTTTAGTTGTGAAAGAGAAAGAGTAAATGTCCCTTTTCTTTAGGAAAGGACCAGGAAAATACATATGTACGTATCCTCCCAGAGTTCCATGGAAATGCCCGGAGTCAAACTCTTGGATCATGAGCTGATCCAAGAGAACTATCAAATTGCACCCTGATAGGAAAGTATCTCCATCTAGAATGATGGCTGAAACTAATCTGAAATTGGAAAGCTTCTACAAAAATACAATTCCATCTGGTTGGGATTCATATTTTATCCTATTCTGGTTATCAGTTCAAGCATTCCATCGTATCTCCTTCTTGGTTTAGGTGAAGACATAGAGCTGGATGTCATAAGCATACTGATAATACATCATTGCAAATCAATAGATAATCTTGCTCAATGATTTCACAGATATATTAAAAAAATAAGTGAGATAGATAGATAGATAGATAGATAGATAGATAGATAGATAGATAGATAGATAGATAGATAGATAGATCACCACCTGGAAGCATCTGCTGATGAAAGAATCATATATAAAACAGTGCCTCCCAGCCTTACAGGTGATCCAGAAAGAAACCATGATCAATGATTACTGAGAAAATCAGGAAGACAAGTACCTCCACCCTGGTTATTCCACAGGTTGTCCACAAGAGGACCAGTAGCAGTTTTTATCCCATAGCAAGGTCTGAACCCAGAATAATTGAACCTTCAAGATTGCTGTGCTAACATGGTACACAAACTTTCCATCTCTGCTGCAGGACAATATATATTTGAGTCAGCAAATTTGGGGTAAAACTGTGAGCAATGAAGTATTAGGGATCAGGGTGATGTATATTCCTTGCTAGCTTGGTAACTGCTGAAGAAAGCTTTCTCTAGGCAATGCTGAAATTAGTACAAATTGTAAGCTCAGTACATCTCAGAGCCAACTCTATTATTAGGTTGCATCATATCATACTCATATTGGAAGTACCAAGGTGCTTCCGGGTTGAAAGGATTAGCTGGTGACATCATCATTGCCTAGGAGATGCCCAGTTGGGGACTCCTTTCATGTCCCTGACAATGTGCCCACCAAAATGGTACCTATTATTAGATATGCATCAAGCTTTAAGTTTGGAATGTCATAAAAAGGAAGCAAATTAATAGGCTTTAAATTTGTAATTACTGTAATTTTTTTTACTAAGAATAGTGAGAAATCTCTTGGGAAATTTCTGCCTGAGATGCCAAGAGGAGGAAAATAATTTTAGAGCCCATAATATGGGATGAGAGACCATTTGCTGCTCTCCTTCAGCAAATTGTTTTTTGTTGGCCCTGTTTTATAGAAAGAACAGAAAAGTGTCCTTTTTTTCTGTAAAGGAATAAAATTGGTTTACCAAATTAGAGTTGAAAAACTTTAGATGACCTATAGCTGGAACCAAAGAGATACAAAAACTTTGCTGCTCCCATTTAGTGGTCATTCGATTTTTGCAGTCCAGCTCTACTTTCTGACTATGCAAACTGAAGTAAAAATTGCTATTGTATTATATTTGTGTTTATTAGATTTATATGCCGCCCCTCTCCGAAGACTCGGGGCGGCTAACAACAATATAAAAAGACAATGTAAACAAATCTAATATTAAAATAATCTAGAAAACCCCAATTAAAAGAACCACTCATACATACAAGCATACCATGTATAAATTCTATAAGCCTAGGGGGAAGGGAAATTTCAATTCCCCCATGCCTGACGACAGAGGTGGGTTTTAAGGAGCTTGCGAAAGGCAAGGAGGGTGGGGGCAACTCTGATATCTGGGGAGAGCTGGTTCCAGAGGGTCGGGGTCACCACAGAGAAGGCTCTTCTCCTGGGTCCCACCAAACGACATTGTTTAGTCGACGGGACCCGAAGAAGGCCAACTCTGTGGGACCTAACCGGTCGCTGGGATTCGTGCGGCAGAAGGCGGTCCCGGAGATATTCTGGTCCGATGCCATGAAGGGCTTTATAGATCATAACCAACACTTTGAATTGTGACCGGAAATTGATCGGCAACCAATGCAACAATAAATACTATGTGCACCATTGTGCACTGTTCATGCACAATAAACACTATGTAGGGTGCTTTTGCTTCCTACATTAATTGGCATGTATACCACAGATATTTTTTCTGGTGCCCTAAGTGTCTTCTGCATCTACCAATGAGTTTCATTATTTATTTAAATTAATATTCACTAGCCATCTTGATGTGGGATAAGCATAATTGTAGACAACAGGAACAAAGATTATTAGAGGGCTGGAGGATAAAACATATGAAGAACAGTTGCAGGAATTGTGTATTCCTAGTCTAGTGAAAACGAGGACTAGAGGAGACATGACAGCAGTGTTCCAATATTTGACACAAAGAAGAGAGTGTCAACCTGTTTTTCAAAGCACCAGAAGCCAAGAAACAATTGATGGAAACCAGAGTTGGGTTCCACTTATCTTTGCCATGGTTCACATCTCGATGTTTCATGCACCCTCCCTCCGCTCACCTGTGAGCGCATCCCCTTCTGCAATTTGACTTCCCAGAATGCTCAGTAGCAGGAATCACTCCGCAGCTGAGGAGCTGATCAGCTGTGCTTTGGGTGAAGAAATAAAGGTCAATATTAACCTGGGGATGGACGGGAGGACCCTTTTTCAAGCACTGGAAGAGGAGAAGCCATGCAAACAGAGAATTTTTTTTTTTTTTAAGATGGTGGCACCCCAAACTGACACTGACCGAATCACATCTGTGGTGCCATTATGATGTCACCAGTGGGTTGCTACCAGTTTGGGCAATCCAGTCTGAACTGGGAGGAACCCAACCCTGATGGAAACCAATCAAGAAGAAAAGCAATCTGGAATTGAGGAGATACTTCCCAACAGTGAGGACAATTAACCACTGGAATGGCTTGCCTTCAGAAATTGTGGGTGCTCCATCACTGGAGGCATTTATTTTTTTGTTTGTTTGTTTGTTTGTTTATTGATTGATTGATTGATTGATTGTTAGAGTTGAAAGGGACCATGAAGGCCATCGAGTTCAACCCCCTGCCCAAGCAGGAACCCTATAGTACACCAGTCAAGTGGCAGTTCAATCTTCTCTTTAAAATGTCCAGAGTGTTGGAGTTCACAATGTCCGCTGGTAGGTTGTTCCATTGGTTGATCGCTCTGACCATTAGGAAGTTCCTCCTTATCTCCACGTTGAATCTCTCCTTGGTCAGCTTCCAGCCATTGTTCCTCGTCCGGCCCTCTGGTGCCCTGAAGAATAAAGTGATCCCCTCCTCTCTGTGACATCCCCTCGTATACTTGTAGACTGCTATCATGTCTGCTCTGGCCCTCCTTTTCTCCAGGCTATCCATGCCCAGTTCCCTCAGTCTCTCTTCGTAAGTCTTGGTTTCCAATCCCTTAATAATCTTGGTTGCTCTTTTTTGCACCTTCTCCAGAGTTTCAATGTCTCTTTTGAAGTGTGGTGACCAGAACTGAATACAGTACTCCAGGTGTGGTCGGACCAGGGCGTAGTAGAGTGGTATTAAAACTTCCCTGGTCTTGGAGTGTATTTTTGGAGTGTATTTTAGAGGACACTGAACTGCCACTTGTCTGGAATGATATAGGATCCAGTTTGAGCAACAGTTTGGACTAGAAGACTTTCAAGTTCTCCCCACCCCAACTCTGTTATTCTGTTCTAATTAATCCTTTTAATGTACAATTTCTTTTAGTAACTGGGAGACATCTTTCACATTTTAAAATTTATTTCTTATATATGCTGATACATGCTTAGGTTCAATGTTCAAATGTTTTATAGTAACAAAATAATAACGTATGGTGAATGCATCCTTTGCAGGCATAAATAATCTACACAATTGTCTCTTGTCAGAGTCATGTCAGCAATCAGTGTAGAAAGCTAAGGAAACCACCACATTTAGCAACAGGATGTACTATCTTCTAGATAACACCATCAAGATCAGAAAAGTGCTATGTCAATTTGAAAGCTTGAACCCTTTTGTATGGGTTGGGTTGCTTCTGAGATTGGGACTGATAGGGAACATTTCTAGTGGTCTCTGCTATTAAAAATGTAACACAAAATAAAATGTTAAAGGTTGCGCATTCAAAATGAAATGCCCACAGAACCAAAACTAAAGTTAAAGATGTATTATCAAGAAACCTATCAGATAGAACACCTAATTTTTTTCTATTCTTAGTTTTAAAATTTTAAATTCTTTAGAGAGAAAGAGAAAAAATATATTTTTAAAATGCTCTTTCCCTTGCTTCCAATCCACCACTGTTCTCGAAAATTGCTGTAGCTATTGCCTCCATTTCAGCCACACAAGGAAACAGAACAAAATTCCACCACCCAGCGTATCCTCCCAGTATTTATTATTAGTCTATTTATTCCTAGCCTCTATTTTCTATCCTTTACCAATCAGCTATACTCAAGAGAAGCTTTTTCTCTTAGCTCACAACTCCTAAGCTTACTCAGCTGTCTTTGACAAAGGACTGTCAAAAGCTTTTTCAAAGTCCAGATATACAATGAGGGTTGATATTCTCAAATAACACCCTCTCTCTCTGTTTTTTTCTTTTCTTTTTTCCTTTCAGACACAGCAAGTGGCAAATGGAACAAGAGGGAGGAATGTGTGGCCTTCTGTTTCTGGGCTCACTGGTAAAACACACTCCCACAGCCTAGAGTAGTGGTTCCCAACCTTGGCAACTTGAAGATATTTGGACTTTAACTCCCAGAATTCCACAGCCAGCGAATGCTGGCTGGGGAATTCTGGGAGTTGAAGTCCAGATATCTTCAAGTTGCCAAGGTTAGGAAACACTGGCCTAGAGCAATGGTGGAGTGGGGAAGCAGAAATAGGTAGCATGTTTCTCAGTCTCTGTTAAATCTTAATAGATAGAAGGGAAGAGTTGGCCTGAGCAGCCCCAACTGAGAATCTGTCCCCCATAGTTGGGGACCTGGCTAAAGGCTGGTAGAATCAGGGCTAATCTAATCTCCAGAGGAATGATGTTCCAAAGAGCAGCCATTGTGACAGAAAAGGTTCATTGTCTAGGTCCCGCAAAATGATACTTCTTTCATTTTATTTATTTATCATTTATTACTGTGACTTGTATGCAGCCCAACTCCACATGGACTCTGTGCGGCTAATAGCAATATAAAACAATAAAAGCAGCAATATAAAACCCTTCATTTACAAACATGCATCCATTTAACAATATAAAAACAGCAATAAAACAATAACACAGTTATAAACATTCATCTATACGGCCGGGATAAGATGGAGCCATTCACTGGCACCAGGCCTTCTGGAGAGGGTGGGGATCACGTGGATCTTAGGGAAGGAACTTGTAGCATGGATGTGTAAAGAGATGTACTGTATGTCTAAAAATTAAGCTATAAAAGTGCAGTTAGATATGTGCACATATGTAGACTAGTACAGTGATCCCTTGCCACTTTGCGGTTCACTTTTGCGGCTTCAGTGCATCGCAGGCTTTTTTAAATGTAGCGCTGCCACCACCTCGCGTGCCTGAAGTGGCGCTGGACAAGGGGTGGGCGGCAGAGGGGCAAGCGTCATCAGTGGGGAAGGGATACCATGCTTTTTACGTTTTTTGTTATATATATTGTTATATTCATGGTTTTTCATTTATTGCGGGTGGTCCTGGAATGTAACACCCGCAATAAATGAAGGATCACTGTATACATATTTATGCCCTCTCTTGGAATCTTCTAATAGATTTCTTTTGTCTAGCAATTGTTTTGAAGAATATCTTGTGCAGCTAATGTCCTCATCAAAGTGACATTCCGTGAAAAATTCATGAGGATTATCTTCTCTACTTTTTATTACAAATGTGCATTCTTTTGAACATTTTGAATTAAATAAGCTCTTTCATTTTATCAGTGTAGATATATTGATGAACCAATGTCATTTCTAGCAGAAGTCACCGAAGGTCTGATACAAAATGCTACAGTACGGTCTTCCTTTACATTAAATCTAATGAAACCTTTTTCTACATCAAACATATTTATCTGTTTCTTTTCTCTTTCTCTCCCCCTCCCTTCCTCACCCCACTCTTTGTCTCACGTATAAGCACAACTCTATGCTTGATACATTTGCCCTAGAAGGTGGCCGTAGAGTAGTAGGTTGTGCTATCTATTTGACTTCAGATTTGCTTTAAAAAGCTCCATAATAAGAATTGGGTATATTTCATTTTGAGAAGACTGTTAGGGATATGGCAGCACTATTCAAAGATATTAAAGGTCAGAACTGTTTTTCACTATGGTATCACAAAATTGAAGATTTATTAATTAAGAATGGTTTGACTGTGGGTGCATAAATTTAGGAAAAGGATGGACAGCCATTACTGTGAATGTTTTAATTTGTATTTCTGCACCAACCAGAAGATTGTGGTTGATGGCTTAGACCAGTGTTTTTCAACCAGTGTGCCGCGAGACATGGTCAGGTGTGCCGCGAAGCTCAGAGAGAAAGAAAGCAAGAGAGAGAGAAAGCAAGAGAGATAGAAAGCAAGAGAGAGAGAAAGCAAGAGAGAAAGAAAGCAAGAGAGAGAAAGAAAGCAAGAGCAGAGAAAACAAGAGAAAGAAAGAGAAAGAGAGAGAAAGAGAGAGAGAAAGAGAGAAAGAAAGAGAGAGAAAGAGAGGGAGGGAAGGAGAGAGAGAGAAAGGCATAGAGGGAGGTAGGGAGGGGGAGAGAAAGAGAGCAAAAGAGGAAGGAAGGAAGAGAGAGGGATGGAGAGAGAGAGAAAGAGGAAGGAAGGGAGAGAAAGAGGGAGGGAGAAAGAAATAGAGTGAAGGGGAGGAAGAGAGAGAGAGATAAATTTTTTGTCCAAACTTTTTTAGCCCCCCCCCCTCAATGTGCCCCAGGGTTTCGTAAATGTAAAAAATGTGCCGCGGCTCAAAAAGGTTGAAAATCACTGGCTTAGACAACTCTATAATTCTATTATTTTGCATATAGCTACTACCTATTGCTCTCTATACACATGGCGACTAGGGGTTTTAACACAGAAGCTAAAGAAAACCCCAAATCTATCAATCACATTTAATCCATCCATCAAAGTAGTAGATAGAAACAATGAAAGCTGGAAACATCATAGAAACATAGAAGATTGACGGCAGAAAAAGACCTCATGGTCCATCAAATTCTAAGTGACTGATCTGGAACAGGAAGATATCCTTCTGTGGTGAACTTTTCAAGGCTTTTGTTTTTTCTTTTAGAGAAATATTGGAAACATCTTAAGGCTGGCTTAAATCCAGATAAGAATAGTTCTAATCTAAAGGTAGAGTTGAAGATCTCATTAAAATATAGCAGTCAAGGGAGTAATAGTGTGAATAGCATTTGTTTTATTCAATTGAATAGTATTTGTTTTATTCTATTGAAAATGATTTTAGCTACAGTGCTATTATTATAATTTATTCTGTTTGCATGTATTTCCTAGCTGAAGGAGTAATCACTATTACTTACTTTCATTGTTCTTTTGTTCGTTGTAGAGATTGTGAGGAACATGTTTAGGAACTCATTCATGGGAACCAAAGAGATTAGTTTACCTCAAGTCAGGTACAGGTAGTCCTTGACATTCAATAGTTCATTCCAATCAATCAATCAACCAATCAATCAATGAATCAATCAAAGTCTTAGACCAGAGACCAAAACAAATAAAAATGTTTAATAAATATATAATTAAAAATTCTAGTATAAAATAATAAATAACAATTAAAACCTATAATAAAATCCAGTCTGTCAATTATAAATGTTCCATATACCATATTTACAACCCCATAAACTGTGTGGCCTGGTTTAGATTCAACACTAAAAAGGAATTGTATATAGTTACGGTATGTTATATATATATAGTTACGGTATGTTATATATATATAAATAACATAAGTATGGTGGAAAAGACACATGTTTGCGATGAATCCCCAGTACTGCTGTGTAGAATCTGGCCACCGGCGCTGTTGTTATGGACTGTTCATCCTTGAGCAGCCACTGAAGATAGGTAGTGTCAGAATGGCTAGGATACCTAGCAATTATTGGCAGAATATAGTTTTTCCTAATCTCTGTGTAAAAGGAACATCTTAGGAGCATGTAACCATGGGTGGGCTACTGCCTGGAAACAGGGGCGGGGGGGGGGGAGGCGCAGTGCGGTATTGAAAATGGAGCTCCACCCCAGAGCACCCAATTTGCACTGAAATATGTTGAAAGTGTGGTAGTAAAAACCCACAATCTCCACCTCTCCTGAGCCACATGGACAGTCTTTCTGTCAATGGTATCTTTTTATACTTGCTGTAAAGGATGGCCGATGGAAGCACATGGCATTGGGTGAGCAAAAATGCTTTGCTGACTCCAACTGACTAAGGTACCTGGCAGGAGCTACAACACATCTAATGGCATCTGGAGTCAGAAACAGCGGAAATTTCCCTAAGTCCACCTGCCTTTCAATGTCCTCCACCTTTTGTTGCAAAGTTTGTCCTGCTAGGTCGTACTCCCTCTTGAGTACTGAAGCTGGGAAGAAACTTAATTTGGCAAAGTTGGACTTGATCCATGATGAGGAGAATTTGTCTTGGTGGATTAATGGAACAAACCCTTGCAGAAAGTGGTTAAGCTTTAGCCAGAGATTTAAGGACACTATACAGATTCTTGCTTTGACCTTTGTCAATCCTATCAAACCACAGGCAGAAGTGAATTTGAGCCATAATGTGACAGTGCAACTCATATTTATGACAGTTGCAATGTATTTATTTATTTATTAGATTTGTATGCTGCCCCTCTCCGACAAGCAAAATCAATGGGATACCAGGATATACACTGTATAGGAAGGATAGAATAGAGAGAAGGGGAGGTGGAGTAGCCATTTATGTTAAAGAAAGTCTAAAAACAACACTAATTCAAAATACATGTCAAGATCTGGAGACTCTCTGGATTTGCATGCAAAATAAAGAAGGTTCTGTCATTAGAATTGGGGTGATCTATAGGCCTCCAGGGCAATCTGAGGAATATGACAACAAGATGGTGGATGAAATTACCCAAATGGCAGTAAAGGGAGATATTGTGGTTATGGGTGATTTCAACATGCCTGATGTTGACTGGAATATCCCCAGTGCCCTTACATGCAAAAGTAAGAATATAGTAGAGGCCTTTACAGGAGCAGCTCTGGCACAGCTGGTTAAGACACCAACTAGAGGGGAGAATATTCTAGACTTAGTTTTTACGAATGGGAATTGGGTTTCAGAGGTCAAGGTGGGAGAAAATTTAGGTTGCAGTGACCATCTATGTTTGTGGTTTGATGTAAAAACTCATTGTGAGCAATCCTATAATGCAACCAAAGTATTGGATTTCAGAAAAACAAATTTTAATGCAATGGGGGAATATTTAGATAATGAATTAAAGGGGAGGGATAAAATGGCAGGAGCGAGCACCCAGTGGACTGTATTAAAAAAGGCCATCTTAAAAGCCACTGGACTGTATGTAAGACAAATAACTAAAGGTAAAAGGAAGAAGAAACCGCTATGGTTTAGCAATGATGTAAGGGCTATAGTCAATGAAAAAAAGGCTGCCTATAGGAGGTATAAAGAGTCTGGAAGTATAGCTGATAGGGAGGTGTATAAAATGAGACAGAGGAGGCGAAACAGATAATATATGCTGCTAAAGCCTCAAAAGAGGAAGAAATTGCCAAATCTGTAAAGAAGGGGGATAAAACCTTCTTCAGATATATTAGTGATAAGAAGAAGAAAAACTGCGGCATCAGGAAGCTTAGTACCGGGAATAATACATGCATTAATGGGAATAAGGAGATCGCTGACCATTTCAATAGCTACTTCTGTTCAGTTTTCTCAAAAGACACCTTACAAAATAATACTATAGAGGGATATAGCATTGCTTCCAGCTGTACGGATTCAGCTCCAGTGATCTTAGAAGCCGATGTCTTAGAAGAACTTGAACGATTAAAGATAAATAAGGCAATGGGTCCAGATGGCATCCATCCCAGAGTTCTTAAAGAACTCAGATCTGTCATTGCTACCCCCCTGACTGATTTGTTTAACCAATCCTTGTTAACAGGAGAAGTTCCTGAGGATTGGAGAATGGCCAGTGTTGTGCCTATCCACAAGAAGGGCAGTAGAGAAGAAGCTGGTAACTACAGGTCAGTTAGCTTGACATCAGTGGTAGTTAAAATGATGGAGACTCTACTCAAAAAGAGGATAAATCAGCACCTAAAAAACAATAACTTATTGGACCCAAATCAGCATGGCTTTACTGAAGGCAAATCATGTCAGACTAATCTCATTGATTTCTTTGACTATGTCACAAAGGTGTTGGATGAAGGTGGTGCCGTAGATATTGCCTACCTGGACTTCAGCAAAGCCTTTGATACGGTTCCACATAAAGAGCTGATAGATAAATTAGTGAAGATTGGACTGAATCCCTGGATAGTTCAATGGATTTGCAGCTGGCTGAAGCGTAGACATCAGAGAGTTATTGTTAACGGCAAGTATTCTGAGCAGAGTCAGGTTACAAGCGGTGTGCCACAAGGGTCTGTTCTGGGTCCTATTCTTTTTAATATGTTTGTGAGTGACATAGGGGAAGATTTGGTAGGGAAGGTTTGCCTATTTGCCGATGACTCTAAAGTGTGCAATAGGGTTGATATTCCTGGAGGCGTCTGTAATATGGTAAATGATTTAGCTTTACTAGATAAATGGTCAAAGCAATGGAAACTGCAGTTTAATGTTTCCAAATGTAAAATAATGCACTTGGGGAAAAGGAATCCTCAATCTGAGTATTGTATTGGCAGTTCTGTGTTAGCAAATACTTCAGAAGAAAAGGATTTAGGGGTAGTGATTTCTGACAGTCTCAAAATGGGTGAACAGTGCAGTCAGGCGGTAGGGAAAGCAAGTAGGATGCTTGGCTGCATAGCTAGAGGTATAACAAGCAGGAAGAGGGAGATTATGATCCCGCTATATAGAATGCTGGTGAGACCACATTTGGAATACTGTGTTCAGTTCTGGAGACCTCACCTACAAAAAGATATTGACAAAATTGAATGGGTCCAAAGACGGGCTACAAGAATGGTGGAAGGTCTTAAGCATAAAACGTATCAGGAAAGACTTCATGAACTCAATCTGTATAGTCTGGAGGACAGAAGGAAAAGGGGGGACATGATTGAAACATTTAAATATATTAAAGGGTTAAATAAAGTCCAGGAGGGGAGTGTTTTTAATAGGAAAGTGAACACAAGAACAAGGGGACACAATCTGAAGTTAGTTGGGGGAAAGATCAAAAGCAAAATGAGAAAATATTATTTTACTGAAAGAGTAGTAGATCCTTGGAACAAACTTCCAGCAGACGTGGTAGATAAATCCACAGTAACTGAATTTAAACATGGCTGGGATAAACATATATCCATCCTAAGATAAAATACAGAAAATAGTATAAGGGCAGACTAGATGGACCAGGAGGTCTTTTTCTGCCGTCAGACTTCTATGTTTCTAAGGCTGGATTCACTTAACAACTGTGTTATTAACTTAACAACTACTGTGATTCACTCAACATCTGTGGCAAGAAATGTAGCAAAATTCACTTAACAAATGTCTCATATAGCAACATAAATTGTGGGCTCAATTTTGGTCATATATTGATCACTACCTATATATGTCTGCTTGTGAACTCTGTTTTAATACTTAATCTTATATTTATTATTTTATTTATCAACAGCTTTGTTGCACTTACTGAAGTGTCTCTGGGCAATTTATATTATACTATCAAAATATTAATTTCATATTGAAGATTTCTCAAAAACTGATTAAATCCAATGTTAAAAAAGAGCTCATTTATTCTGACTTTCTGTTCATGTCCTTTTGGTGCATTAATCCTGATGTTACCCAGTAAAGCTTCTAGTTTGTTTTATTTTTATGCTGGATACAATTGCCAGAATGGCTGATGGAGCTACCCTGCCACTGACTGAATTAAGCAGAGGTACTGTAGTCACATTCCTTCCTTAATTAAATTGACAGTAATTTCCATAAGACATGGAGAATTTTAAATTGCGTATCTCATTTTGAATCTCCAACCTGCCAATAAATCCATACAGGAAACCATCAAATTGGTCAGATCTATTACCACCATGCACTTAACAAAATTCAAATCTATTTGTGATCCCCTATTTATGATAAACAGTCATCAGTCGCTGTAAGCTAGAAGCAGAGGAATTTCTGTAGATATTAACTAATTTTCAACATCCCTGGCCAATAGTGAAAGATGCTGGTAATTGTGATTCAGCAATATCTGGAGCAGAGGTCTTCAAACTTGGCAACTTTAAGACTTGTGAACTTCAGCTACTAGAATTCTCCAGCCAGCTGGGAGTTGAAGTCCACAAATCTTAAAGTTGCCAAGTTTGGGGACCCCTGATCTTGGAGGGTCACAAAGTCTCTGACTAAATCAAAGAAACCAGCTAAAACCTAACATCTGCATTCTTATAATAAACCAAACTGGGTGGTTTAAATTCTTGTGGCTTAGTTTGTTGTGTGAACCCAGCCCATTAAACATTTTAATTAATTAAAAATGTAGGGCAAGCTCAGGAAACAACAAATGTAAACACAATCCCTGAGTGCAACTCAGATGTACATTTTTTAATGTAATTTTTTTTCTTGCTTTTTTGGTTTCTTGCCTTGCTTCTAACCTGGCTACAGTTCATAGCACTTCAATTTGAGAAAAAGAACACAGGATACATTGATTGCCTTGTGATCCTACCTAACAATATATTAATTTTACTTTTGCACTTAATACAAGCTCCAGGATTACTTCCTGCTTATTTCCCATTATGATTTGATTGGTTAACTCATTGCCCAGTGAGACTGGGTTTTGTTTTTTCCTGATCTATTTTTGGCCTATTGCCATCTAATGCAAGAATTAGGTTTGATTTTGAGCCTTGGCAGAACACATTTTCTTTGTGGATTTCTGGCACTGAGATCAATTACCTATAAAGATCTTCATGGTGCTGCAGTAGATTTTATTTCCTACCCCATGAAATCATCAAAAGAGGGGCTCCTCCAGGTCCCAAACCCTCAAGAAAGGAGTAGGACCAAACTGGGACATAGACTTTCTCCATACTAAGCACCCTAGTGCTTTGAAATACTTTACCTAAAGATACACCTAGTTGAATGGGATGGTGGGGTGGGGGTAAAGAGGGAGGCTGACAAAAGCAGTCTCATAACAAATGCCCCCAAATAGGTGGGGATTACAGCACAATGTCACAATACTATTTTCATTATTCTAACATGGCTGTTGGCAACCTGCCGCTCCAGAGCCGCATGCAGCTCTTTGACTCCTGTCTTGCAGCTCCCTGCTGACCCAGTCGTGCAACTGTTCTCCGCCTCATGTTACTAGCTCAACCCAGCCATGGCCGACACCAACCTCACTAACACAAGGTGGAATGGGAATGGGATCTGGGAGGAGGGTATGATAGAAAGGGGGGCAGGCCCGTATCTGAGGAGTAAGTATTGAGCTGTGGTGGCGGCTTCCTGAAAGACAACCATCATCCCTCTCCATGTCATGTGATCCTGACTGTGAGTCCAGGAAGGTGCGCACAAATGGGGATTGTGGCCTAGGCCTTTACAATTCTATGCATAGTATGTAGGTATGTATGTTTGGTTTTTATATTAATGGGTTTTTAATTGTTTTTAGTATTAGATTACTATTGTACACTGTTTTATTGTTGCTGTTAGCCACCCCGAGTCTCCGGAGAGGGGCGGCATACAAATCCAATCAATCAATCAATCAATCAATCAATCAATCAATAAATAAATAAATAAATAAAATACCCTCCTCAACCAAGCAGCCAAGCTTGTCCAAAGCACAGCGAAGGTACATGGAGTGGGCGGGTTGACTGGCTGATGGGTGAGCTTTTTTGGTCAGGGCGCTCCAGCTTTCTCTGATCCTGATCCCCAGGGTAGGTGGGTGACGTTCAGGGGGGAAAGCAGCCTCCTTTTCCTGCTGCCCTGAGTTTCTTTATTTCTCCAGCTGAGCAGTGCCACCAGCAGTGTTGATTGAAAAGCGTCATAATGCCATTGGTGGCATCACTCAGCTGGAGGATTAAAGAAGCTCAGAGCAACAAGAAAAGGGAGCTGGCCTCGGCGAACCTCACATGCCCATCCCAAAGATCTGGCTTGGGGAAAGCTGGAGCACCCTTGTCAAAGACGCTCACCTGTCAGCCAGTCAACCCATCCACTCTGTGCACCTTTCTACACTTCCAGCACATGTCCACTAAATATTATTGGGAGGATGCTGTCGGCACCCTAGGGAATCTGCGCTTCCCCTTCTGTGACCAATTTGTGCCTCTCCTCATCACCTCTTCTAGAGAGGTTCTGGCTCAATTTCTTTGGATTTTGAGTCCCCTACAGCTAGAGGTTTTGGGATTTCCCTCAGAACGGGGGAAACACCGTACTGCTGTGATGCTTGGCCAAGCCCCCTTAGACCAATTTCTGTGTGTACACATATAATTTTGGGTTCTTCAGGGATTATTAATAATAACCACTCAGCTTTTATTCAGTCACACTATCATCTCTGCTACATTTGCTTTATTGAAACCCTTGCTCTTGTCTTTTTCTGGACACATTTTTACGAAGTATGCCCTAGCAACGTGAAGGATTTAAGTATACAAGGTTGCTGCTTTTCCCTTTAAAACAGGGCAATAGAGTAGGGTTCAACATTCTGCAACTCCCAAGCCTTTTTCATGGCTCCGGGAGTGTACACTGGTTATGATTTTAAAAACCTCAAGGTGGTAGCTACAACAGTGCAAAGCTTATTAAAAAAAAAAGTTGGCGAGCATCTTTACTTGGTGTGCCGATGGGCGAAACAATGCAAGGAAAATTATGTCAACATAGCTAACGTAACTGAATACGCCCAGGACTTTACTATAGCATTGTCTATAAAAATATTTCTCAAGCTTGGCAATTTTAAGGTATGTGGACTTCAGCACCCAGGATTACTGGCTGGGGAATGTTGTGAGTTGAAGATCGTACCTCATAAAGTTCCTAACATTGAGAAAAATTAGTCTGTAATGTCTAGGCCTGATCCAACCAGTTTCCCAGCAGTCTGCTAGGAGATTTTCTGTATATTTAGTACCTGATGAGCCCCTATTGTTTGTTTATTTAGTCCAATACACAATGAGGGTTTTAGTGGGTATATATCTATATACACATAGTAAAATACATGATGAAAATACTCATAGTAAAATATATCTAAGAATTAATAAACAAGAAGGTATAGTAATAGAACATATCAATGAAAGAATAGAATAAGAGATATAGGAATAGAAGAAAGGTATAGGAGATATAGGAGAGCAATAGGACAGGGGACGGAAGGCACTCTAGTGCACTTGTACTCGCCCCTTACTGACCTTTTAGGAATCTGGATCGGTCAACCGTAGATAATCTAAGGGTAAAGTGTTGGGGGTTTGGGGATGACACTATGGAGTCCGGTAATGAGTTCCACGCTTCGACAACTCGGTTACTGAAGTCATATTTTTTACAGTCAAGTTTGGAGCGGTTAATATTAACTTTAAATCTGTTTTGTGCTCTTGTGTTGTTGTGGTTGAAGCTGAAGCTGAAGTAGTCGCTGACAGGCAGGACGTTGCAGCGTATGATCTTGTGGGCAATACTTAGATCTTGTTTAAGGCGTCTTAGTTCTAAACTTTCTAGGCCCAGGATTGAACGTCTACCAAGGCCTTCTCTATCATAGCTGCCAAAAGGTAGGATTGAAAATACTAAAGGAAATCCATAGCCTTGTACTGGTAGCTTGCTTCTGCTGAGACATCATATCCGAGCAGGTGAGATAACAAGAGTATGTAGAATGAAGCCTGCTACCAAGCCTCTGTGCCTAGTTATGCTTTGTCAAAAGACAAAAGACACCTATAGAAAAAAAAAACCTGTGACAAAGAAAGGAAAATGGCTCTTTTTTCTACCCTTCCTTGTGAAAGAGATCTACCTGCTTCCCAGGATGAAGATGATCTCAGAGAAAGGGGAGGGAAAGGATCAATCAACCCAGAATTTTTCTCCTCCTTCCATTTTTTCCCATCTGCAACCATGCAAAGAATCTTGTTCGGCACTGTACAAAGAGCACCCCCTGAAAAGAGAAGCCAGGGGGCCCAAGGCTGCCAGTGGCTGTGTGAGATAACGTCTACTTGCAAACACTGCTGCCTTTGTATGGCTGTCACTATCCCTATTGTTTGGGAGCCTCTTGCCTCAGGGATATTGTTCCATGTCTTTTGTTTCAGCCTGGCTTCTTTTTGTTTGACTTTACTTACCCTTTCATTCCTCTCTTTTGTGCTCAGGTTCTCTCTCTCTCTCTCTCTCTCTCTCTGTTATATATTTAACAATATTTGTAAGCACTTTCTGGGGTGAAGAAATGTCCTCTGGATTATTTTCAGTTCCTTACCTATTGGAGGGATGCTGAGAAAGGAGGGTGGAGGGAGATTCCACAGGGCAAAGCTAAAGGAGCAGGTGAGAGGCTTTGGCAAATACTGTAAAAGGGAACTGTGTAAAATAGCCCGGTTTTTAAAAAATGGAGCTACAAAATCTAGCCATCTCACACAGCCTAATTGCTTGTAAACCTGGATGCCTGAGAGTCATAAAATGGAAACAAAGACATTTCTGGATAGTTATGGTGATGAAAAATCTGGCCCTCACTATGTTTTATGTACATCATTCTCAGGATGTGTAGGTCTCTCTGTGTGCATGTGTCTCTCTCTGTGTGTATATGTAATTGTATTAAAGCTATTCCAAAGGCTTAATATTTGTTGCTGTTCTATTCCTGCATTGAATACAGATGGAAAAATATTCCAGTCCTTGTGTCACGGATTGGAAAACTGAGGCAAAAGACCAAAGAATGCTGAAACTTAAATAAACAAGTGGAAATAAAATTTCTGCACAAATTTCTGATTATTTTTCTTTTAAAAGATTACATTTCTCTTTTCTAATTTTTTAAAATTATGTATTTCACTTGTAAAAGATACGTGTCTTTCTGTCGGGCTCTCTGGTAGAATCCTCCCAAAAATTCACAGGTACAAATTTCAGACACACACTTTTGAAAATTCAAAACAATGTTCTTTATAATGAAAATTCACTTAAACTAAGCCCTCTTTTGGTATAGCAAAGAGCACTCGTCTCCAAACAAACTGGTAATTTATACAAGTCCCTTATCAGTTCTGTGATACTTAGCTTGCAGCTGTGAGGCAATTCACAGTCCTTTTTCACAAAGTGAAACACACTTTGCTCTGGTTTAGTTTCAAAGCAGGGAAAAATCAGCACACAAAAAGTCAAAGTCAGTAAAGCAGTCACGAAACACAACAATCAGATAATCCTCCACAATGGCCAAACCCACAGGCTGTCATCATTAACTCTTGCTCTGCTATTTATAGCAGCCTCACTAATTACCACAGCCCCACCCAACCACAGGTGGCCTCATTTTCTTTGATAATAATCTCTCAGTTGTTGTTGCCTATGCATCGCTCTCCGCATGCATGCGTGGCTGTATCGTTAACTCTTGTTCTGAATCCAAGGAGGAGCTAGATAATTGATCTCCTTCTGAGCTGTCTGCCACACTCTCCTCCTCCCTGTCACTCATGTCTTCTTGGTCAGAGGAGCCTTCATCAGCAGATTCCACTGGGGGCAAAGCAGGCCTGCAGCATGTGGATGTCTCCCCCACATCTACAGTCCTTGGGGCAGGAGCTGGGCCAGAGCTAACCACAACACGTGTAAAGTGAAGTCTCCTTCAGTTTCACCTCAACTGCTAGTGACTTCAAGGATCCATTAATGTAGTTTTCTTAATGTTGTGATTCCGTCTGAGGCCCCTCAGGGAACGGCTGATCCTCTGCCGGCTTCCTGCTCAGAGGGGGAGGATGAGGAACAGGAGGTTCAGGCAGACGGGGAGGAGGAATCTCAGGCTGAGGGAGAGGGAGGACAGCCAGAGTCCCCCTCGGGGGAGCTCTCCCCAGCAAGCAGCCTGGATTCCTTAGATGAAAATGCACAAGCAATCATAGATCTCCGGCAGAGAAGAGCAACACAACGAAGGGGACAATTAGCCAGGTACTTTCAGCACTAAAGAGGCAACAGCTGGGTTTGGGTGTGGTGCTCTCTGGAAAGGCTGAAAAGGCAGACCCACCCTTCCTGGCTTGTGGAGTATTATCTTTGGGAGTCCTGGGACCTGGCTGTGATCTTTGGCGTCTTGGAATTCTGGTTTGTGACTTTGAATACTGAAACCTTGGGGGGAAAAGGTGTGGGTCTTATTCTCTACAGTGGTGGGTGTGCCAGCAAGAAGTCTGCTGTATTGTCTGGCCATCAGGACTCTGCTGTGAAGTCTCATAGCCTGCCTGTTGGGAAGAACAGGTTTTTCTCTGTGTTTATTTTTCAAACTATAAAGTGCTTTTGCTTTTACCAGCTTGTCTGGCTGCTTTTTCCAGTTGGTGTTGAAGTCTGGGGGCACCCAGACAGAACACTTAACAACAATATAACATGGAAATTGTTCTCACTATACATAAAACACAAAACCAGAGGTAGGTTCCTTCTGGTTCACCTGAACCAGTAGAAACCTGCAGGTTACGTCATGATGACATCACGAAGCTGATTCTGTTGGTACCAGTCTGTGGACACTGCCATCTTTTTAAAAAAAATAAAATTGGGGGGAGGATTTTCCCCCAAGGTATTTTCTTCTGAGCATGTGCAGAAGCCAAGTTTCCAGCTCTGTGCCTACCATCTTGTTTTTGGCTTTAAACAAATTTTACTTTTTGGCAACGTGCATGTGGCGTGGGAGGAAGTGAACCAGCAGCGAGGTAAGTTAAAACCCATGCCTGGGACAAACCATGAAAAATGTGCTGATGTGGAGAAACTGGTATTACAGTATAGTCAACTATATATCACTTTAAGCTGAGGAAAAAGGAATGAAAAGTGGAATATTCTTAAGAATGGCAGCCATAAATGTCACCAAAATAATCCTTTGTTAAATAAAAAGCATCTATATAGCATTTGTCCCGTTATACTTATTTTTTAAAATTAAAATGACGTTTTCTTCTTTAATTTTGAAACCAAGATAATAGCAATCCATCCACGGTCATTCTATTTCTCTGTTTAGGTAGGGAAATATCTCTGAAAGGATGAGCCAATGGCTCACAGATTGTTTGGTATAATAACAGCAATTGTTCTTGTCATATTTCAAAATGTTTTAGAAAATGAAATTATGTGCATTTCCTTTTATTTATTTTTTGACAGGTTACATTTCTTTTTTCTGAAAGAAATATTTTATTATGTCCTTGAATTGTAAAGTATGAAGATAAAGAAAAACTAAAACCTCCTTTAGTCTGAGATAACTGTTGATAACTTCAGGGATATGTTATGTTAATGTTGTTTTCTTAACAATAGTGCAATGTGAAAATATATACATGTGCAATGTAAACGTGAAATAGTTCCCATTAATTATTGGTAAAACCATTTTGAATCAAATGAAAAATGTCGGGAACTTTTCCAGTGTCTAAAATAAACTAAAGTATTTTAACTTACATGTCTTTGCACTTACCGGTATATTCCAAACTGCAGACAGCAAGTTCAATTCAAGTTTCATAATAGTTGCGCCCCCTTGAGGTAAATGCTATCTCTCAATAATAAAAGACATACTGTATTTTGCATGCAGAATCTCCCAAGTTCAATCTCCAATTATCTGTACCTAAATGGAAAAGCATCAAACAAGGCATCATTCATCAGAAAAAGTGCTAGTTAGAATCACTATACTGGTCTGAAAGATTAAAAAGTTAACAGAATATTTTTCCTGCCTTCCCTTCATTAATTAAAGTCTATGGAGTCTACGGAGTGGGGCGGCATACAAATCAAATCAAATCAAATAAAAAAATAAAATTAGTTAAATTTTAAGAGGTCAGAAAATGCTTCACTGGTTTTACCTGTAGGGGATTAAATACTTTTTTTTAGAAATTGATGGACTTATCTGATTGGAAATTTGGAGTCTCCAAATCTAACAGTCCATCTACAAAACTGATTTTATTGATTACTAAAAGTTTAGAAAGATCAAAAGGGAAAGATCAAAAGCAACATGAGAAAATATTATTTTACTGAAAGAGTAGTAGATCCTTGGAACAAACTTCCAGCAGATGTGGTAGATAAATCCACAGTAACTGAATTTAAACATGCCTGGGATAAACATATATGCATCCTAAGATAAAATACAGAAAATAGTATAAGGGCAGACTAGATGGACCATGAGGTCTTTTTCTGCCATCAGACTTCTATGTTTCTATGTTTATTTCAAGTAAAACCTAGTTGTTAGTGGCTTTATGAACATATTCAGGTACTTTCATCACAACACTAAATAAGTACTTTGCCTTCTTTTGTAATACAGTAGTACCTCTACTTAAGAACTTTTCTAGATAAGAACCAGGTGTTCAAGATTTTTTTGCCTCTTCTTAAGAACTATTTTCTACTTAAGAACCAGAGCCCGGAAAAATTTCCCAGGAAATTTGAGGGAAGCACGAAGGCCTGATCAGTTTCCTGCCATTCCCCCTGGGTTTCTCTCTCTGGTGCAGTGTATGGGAGGCAGCCTTGTGCCAGGTGTATGGGAGGGCCTAAGAGTCAATTTTTTTTAAGCCTTAAAATTTTGGATTTTTTTTTATTCCCCTCACCTCACCTTCTTCCTTCGTCAGCGACTGTCCTCCTCCTCTTCTTCCTCCTCCTCCTCTCCAAATTCAGAGCTTTTATTTCTTTCCTAATGGGTTTGCATGCATTCTTCGCTTTTACATTGATTCCGATGGGAAAAATTGCTTCTACATACAATCCTTTCTACTTAAGAACCTGGTCATGGAACGAATTAAGTTCTTAAGAAGAGGCACCACTGTATTTCCTAAATGTGTCAGTTTAACCGAGCTGGATAGAACAAAATCTGCATACATTTTGGATGGAATTAAATTGAATGATAATGTTTTGATGTTATTGTGTGTTTAGTTACTGATGGCTTTTGTGAAAATAAATGTAATTGTTTTTAATGTGCTGGGGCATTCTGTGAATTGTGAATCTGGCATATATGGAAGATAACAGGTTGAGGAACATTCATTTGAAAAACAATTAAAGATAATGTTTATAACTTTGGTATTATGGGTACTATAAATTATAAAATATGTCTGCTTCTAGAGCATATAAAATAACATCTTCACATTTCATTTCTTCCAAAAGCATAAAATAAGCGTCAATATTATCCACAATTGTGAAACAGTTGAATTTTGAAATTGCCTTTGACAACTCAGTTATCCAACATGAGAAAAATAAGAGGGACAAAAACACCATTGACAATACTAGTAGTAATGTGTCCTAGATGTAGTGAAATACAACTCTCAGAATTCTCAGACAGTATGTCATATGGAGAACACCAGTTTGAAAGAGCCTGGATTAATATCTCCAAAAGATACTTGAAAATAGATCCACTTCCTTTATGTCATTTCTGTATATGAATTTATATACCTGGTATACTAGGAGAATATATATCCATTTCGGGCTCCGTTAGTTAAATTCATAAATGGGAAATCAAAGCCAATTGATAGGAGGGATCGCTTCAAAGCTGATGTGAGTCACAAAGCTCTGATACACTGTGGAGTAGGGCATTAGAGTAGCACAATTAGATAAATAGGTAAAGAGTCCCATAACAAAACTACCCAGAGTTGTGTTTCCAGCAGAAAATAACTTAGGACACTAATAGAAATTGGTGGACATATAATGAGCCGAGGTGGCGCAGCAGGTAGAGTGCTGTACTGCAGGCCACTGAAGCTGACTATAGATCTGAAGGTCAGCAGTTCAAATCTCATCACCGGCTCAAGGTTGACTCAGCCTTCCATCCTTCCGAGGTGGGTAAAATGAGGACCCGGATTGTGGGGGCAATAGCCTAGCTCTGTTAAAAAGTGCTATTGCTAACATGTTGTAAGCCGCCCTGGGTCTAAGGAGAAGTGCGGCATAAAAATCAATCAATCAATCAATCAATCAATCAATCAATCAATCAAATTTTCTTTTGGTTTATTTTGATTCACATTTCTTCCTTTGAGATCTTCCACATCTTTGCAGGCTCAAAAAGAACAGCAGCATCCTCTGTGTATTTGCACATGCAAATTCCTCCTAGTGCTCACAAATGTAGTAAATTAATACATCCAACTCAAAAGTAAAGAGATTACGGAGGTCTGAGAAGGGGGACTCACTCTAGCATGCAATATTACATGGATGATGTGAAAACATGTTTTCCATATTACAAAACCTATATTATATAGAAGAATAAATAAAAAAGGAAAGCAATGTTTAATGTTTACATTATGTGAAAAGTCATATAGACCATCATCTTTCCTTTTTGATCACAAGTGTTTTGACATTAGAGGCTTCCGAAATAGAATAAGTGCAAGTATCATCTTGACAGACAACATAATTAGTGCTTTCCAAAGCTCCCTACTCATATACCACTTTTTCTCATATTATATGTCATCTCATATCATCATATGATATCATATCACTAAACAGGTGGGACTTATGGCTAATAAACTAAACAGGTAGGACTTATGGCTTCCAATTGTTTTGTTTGGTTTATTAGGCAATGCACTATTTCTTGAACTAAAAAGACATTACTTGAAGGATAATTCATAAATCATCAGAACTTCTCCTTCCTGACCATACCATCCGATACCTGTCAATTAGCTATTCCAATATTTGAATAGCTATTCCTTTTCTCTGTCCATTGCTGACCATTTACTCTATGTGAAAACAAAAGGAACAGAAGGAAGAAACAGAAAATATTGCCCAACAGGAGGTGAAAAAAGTAGTTGCTCTTATGCCCACAGGAATAGGTGTGAGCCCGATGACTCAGATGCCCATTTCCTCTTCTTCAAAAAGTCCCCATAAGAACCAATGATTAGACTTAAAAACATGTATTCTATCTTCAAATCCATCTATAAAATCATGTTATCTTTGGTAGCAAATGCTGCACCACCGCACATTTTAACTTCAAACCCAATTGCTCAATATTTTGTCATCCTAGGCAGCATCCTTCATCTCTTTGTCTTTGGTGCTAGGGAATCAAACCAAGAGCAAAAGTGCATGTGTTCCATTCCCCCTTCCAACACACCAAGATTTAGTCATTGGGCCTAGCGGTCCTTCTCAAAATGTAAAACTGCTGCCATCCTACGTAGCTTCTGCTCTGGCAATCTCACACTACTTACCAGAGCTTACAAAACTTTTGCCAGACCCATCCTCGAATACAGCTCATCTGTTTGGAACCCATATCGCATCTCAGACATTAACACCCTTGAAAATGTCCAAAGATACTTCACCAGAAGGGCCCTTCATTCCTCCATTCGAAATAGAATACCCTACGAGACTAGACTTTCAATCCTGGGCCTAGAAAGTTTAGAACTAAGACGCCTTAAACAAGATCTAAGTATTGCCCACAAGATCATATGTTGCAACGTCCTGCCTGTCGGCGACTACTTCAGCTTCAACCACAACAACACAAGAGCACACAACAGATTTAAACTTAATATTAACCGCTCCAAACTTGACTGTAAAAAATATGACTTCGGTAACCGAGTTGTCGAAGCGTGGAACTCATTACCGGACTCCATAGTGTCATCCCCAAACCCCCCAACACTTTACCCTTAGATTATCTACGGTTGACCTATCCAGATTCCTAAGAGGTCAGTAAGGGGCAAGTACAAGTGCACTAGAGTGCCTTCCATCCCCTGTCCTATTGCTCTCCTATATCTCCTATACCTTTCTTCTATTCCTATATCTCTTCTTCTATTCTTTCATTGATGTGTTCTATTACTATATCTTCTTTTCTATTATTTCTTAGATATATTTTACTATGAGTATCTCCTCTATAACCTTCATCATGTATTTTACTATGTGTATATAGATATATATACCCACTAAAACCCTCATTGTGTATTGGACAAAATAAGTAAGTAAGTAAGTAAGTAAGTAAGTAAGTAAGTAAGTAAGTAAGTAAGTAAGTAAGTAAGTAAATAAATAAAACATGTGCCTTGATCAATCTTTTGGATAATTCTAACTTAACCTTTTTTCCCCTCAAGAAATGGAAACTGAACAGATTCAAGCAATGATCAGGGCAGAGTAAGGATGCGTAAATGCTGTCAGTTCATGAGTTGCAGAAGGCTTTGTATGGCAAGGAGCTCCGCATCCCAAAAACCAAGATCTGTTTTGGGACATTTGATAGGTGAAACACTGTTTTAAGCATCTGCAAGGCATTCGTTCTGTCCCCAGGAATCTGAAAATGCCCCCTAATCATGGGTTGAACAGCTTCTGGGAGCTGTCAAAGGAAGACAATTGACATGTATGTTTGCACTCCAGTCAAGATAATAAAAAGGAGCTTAGTTTGACTATATCTTTGGATCCTGGTAGTACGATGATGAAGATCGGTACAGACAAACTGTCCCTGTAGGTTATTTTTTCTTCAATGCTTTAAGAATAACAAAATAACAGGGTTTGAAGGGACCTTGGAGGTCTTCTAGTCCAACCCCTTCTTTACTTTCTGCTATTAGAGTCAGTGATGGCCTGCTACCAGAACGGTTTAGGTGCTACGTTCCGGTAGTAATTTTCGGGATGTGTGCGCAGCTGCACGCCCCTGACATGTGCCCTTGCGCCCCTGCATGAGATTTCACTTCTGTGCATGTGCAGCAAGCAAAGCCTTGTGTGAAGACACTCATGTGAGCGAGATTTTGGCAATTTTTGACAATTTTGTGCATGCGCAGAAGCAAAATCTCATGCAGGGCCATGCACGGAAGCAAAAATATCAGTGAAAATTGCTGAATTCTCACTTGTGCGAGTGTGTTCACACAAGATTTTGCTGGCTGCACATGCGCAGAAGTGAAATCTCACGCCGACAGGTGCATGTGCGCCCACGGTGGGCGTGGAGGGTGTACCGGTAGCGCCGAAACCAGCAGGCCTTCACTGCGTATCTGAGGTTGTTGATATTTCTCCGGACAATCTTAATTCCAACTTTTGATTCCTCTAGCCCCGCCTTTCTCATGATGTGCTCTGCATATAAGTTAAATAGGCAGGATGACAGTATATTGCTGAACTTCTTTGGCAATTTGGTCTCTAGTTCCTCTGCTTCTTTGAAATCCTGCCTGTACTTTTGGTAGTTCTAGGTCTACGTACTGCTGGAGCCTAGCTGTAGGATTTTGAGCATAACTTTGCCAGCAGTTGAAATGAGTGCAATAGTATGATAGTTTGAACATTCTTTGGCATTGCCCTTCTTTGGAATTGGAATGTATACTGACCTTTTCTACTGTGGCCCACTGTTGAGTTTTCAAAATTTGCTGGCAAATTGAGTGTAGGACTTTTACTGCATTGTCTTTTAAGATTTTGAATAGGTCAGCTGGAATACTGTCACCTTCATTAGCTTTGTTGTAGCTCAGACTTCCTAAGGCCCATTTGACTTCACATTCCAGGATGACCAGCTCAAGATCAGTGACCACCCCGTCATGATTATCAGGAACGATAAGCTTATTCTTGTATAGTCCTTCTGTGTCATTTTGTAATATCTGACAAGAGTCGGCCCCAAAAGGGCATATTGTGATACAATCAGGAATTAATTTCACCATGGCTTCAGCACGTATGTCATTGATCTGGATTTCAGATCTTAAAATAGTCGTATATCACAGTTACCTAAACTCTAGGACTACAAGTCTCAGACATTATATGAGGATTAAATAGTTGTGGCTCCAGGAGAATGGATGAGGTAGTTCCCTTTGAGTATTATTTCTGATGCAGCCCTAGGCATGGAGGTTTATATTATTACCAAATATGAAATGCAAAGGAGGTGTCATTTATAGAGGAGAATTGGTCGGATAAGTAAGAGATACAAACCTTTCCCACTTGCCAATTCTTCCATGGGTTTATATTCATCCCCCCGGACCTCTATAATATTTTCCAACAGCTGGGATAGCAACCTTGAAATGAACCTAATTGAAGGAAGGAGGGGACACAAGCAACATATTTGCAGGAGAAAAATCAATGCATAGAGCAATAGTTAAGCATTCATTTGTTGATTTTCCCTTTTGAATTCATCCTCCTTCCTGGGCCTGAGAACATTGGACTTTTCAGGTCTTATAATACAAGCCAGAATTATAAAAATTGATTTAGCTGGCTGATAAAAGTGTTGTTAGTCCTTAGATGCAAAATAGACTTTTGGAGACTTCCTTTAAGTCACACAGGAAATCTGACCAAACCGAATCCGTATCAAACAGCAGTTCATGGCCTTAACAGGAAAGCTGTCCACCCACTGATCTGAAACTACCATTGTTCATTAATATATTTGCAGTTTTAGATGGAAAGGAAATCTGATAGTGTGTTCTATTTGGCATGGCAATCTTCTTTCAATCCCAGACTCCCCTCATGAATGCACCCGTTGCCTGAAGAAAAGTTACACGCAAAATGTTCTGTGGACTGTATTTCTTGAGAAGGAGCTACAGTGGTACCTCTACTTATGAACTTAATTCATTCCATGACCAGGTTCTTAAGTAGAAGTTTGTAAGAAGAAGCAATTTTTCCCATAGGAACCAATGTAAAAGCAAATAATGCATGCGATTGGGGAAACCACAGGGAGGGTGGAGGCCGTTTCCTCCCAGGAGATTCCTAGAGAGACCCCACAGAGGCTTCTCCCTGCCTTTTCCAGCCGTTTCTTCCCAGGAGATTCCTAGAGAGGCCCAATGGAGGCTTCTCTCTATCTTTTCCGGTCCTGTTTCTTCCCAAAACATTCCTAGAGAGGCCCCCACAGAGGCTTCTCCCCGCCTTTTCAGGCCCTCTTTCCTCCCAGGAGATTCTTAGAGGGGCCCCACGGAGGCTTCTCCTTGCCTTTTCTGGTTAGTTTCGGAGGCTCGGGTTTGTAAGTGGAAAATGGTTCTTGAGATGAGGCAAAAAAATCTTCAACACCCAGTTCTTATCTAGAAAAGTTGGTAAGTAGAGGTGTTCTTAGGTAGAGTTGCCACTGTAGTTTAAATTATTTGATTGCTTAGCATTAGACGGAGAGTCCCAACTGCAAATATATATGAGAATTAAATGAGAAACATTAATCTTTTAAAATCTTTGCATCATGTATTTGTATCAATTTCTTTTCTTTTCTTTTGTATCCATTTCTATTTTTGTTTAAATCCGTCATGCATTATATATTCACATTTTTCAGATTTCCAACATTGGCTAGAAGTAACTGCATTTTGATAATTTCTCTGGTGCCATATACAAAGATACATCATTTTATTTAAATAATAATAATCTCAAATTATAATTTGAATTTTATCCCATTTACCCACGTCTGTGTATTATAACTAAAGTTCCCATTTTGTCATGCAATCCTTGTTCTTCGTTATAAATCTTAACCAACATTTATAGATTTTTGCAATCACGTATTCACCATTTGTATAGTTAATTTTCAAATTCTGTCTCATCTTGTTTTGTTCCCATTACCTATTTATCGATGCAAAAACTTAATTGAGCATTAGTAGTCAATTGTTCTCTTGACTTCATCTTAAATTCATCATCTTCATGTATTACGAGATTTGATCTGTCAACCAGTTTCTTTTGCCTGCTGTTTCTTTTCTATAGAACGCTTCCTTTGCAGAGATCTATAAAAATATTTGGGGGCACAACCTGAGTTTATATTTATTCCATATTCATATGCCACTTCTCACAAAACGATATTCTAAAAATCTACGTTAACTCTATCATGCCATAAATATCCATACCAAGTAAATCACAGGTTACATTCTTCTAAGCCTCTTTTCTTTCTCAGCAAAACTTACTCTTTCATCCAAATCAAAACATAGGTTGCAAAACACAATGTAAAATTAAGTAATCTTAATCCTCTTCTTCCTTCCACTGTCTTGTCTGATGTGCACTTGAATTCTTCCCTTCTGAAATTAGGTTTATGTTATTTTTAACTGACTGTATGGGTTTAATCCTAATTATGTATTGTGGAGTTGTATGGCCAGGTAATGAATTCTGATCTCGAATCTGAATAGCATCCATCCTTCTTTGTTTCACTTGTAAACAAATGAAATGATGTTCTGAACAACTAGTTAGTCATTTGCACATGTTCATAGAGTGTTCCTGACAAAGTACAGTATTTATATTCTTGACTGAAACTGGACTTCACCAAATAGAGCAAGAAAACCTTTGTCTTAAACTATGGCGACCTGCTTTCCAGGATTAATTCAACATCAATATCAATGAGCAGGAGGAACCAATGATGCCACTTTGTACACGGCAATGTGCCATATACTATTAACCCCCATTGTAGTTTCTGTTGATTAAAAAAATGAATTATATTCACAACTTCAAGATCAGACTGGGATTAATTATATTCACAACTTCAAGATCAGACTGGGATTGACAACTGCAAATAATTGAAATGTGTGAGAATTATGTCACGTTGTAAAGGCCTCTTTTAGAGTGATTTCATCCCAAATGAATGTGGCAGTTCTTGCTCGGTTGCAGGGAGGAGAGCAATAAAACAGTCCTAAACATTATAAAACAATACAACTTGCAAACAATAAGTGAAGGAAATCTGACTTTTGGAGATGATGGTGTTCTACTTTCTATTGGTTGCTAAAATGGAAATATCTCTGGATAAGGGCAAATTAGGAATGCTCAAGCATGCTCTTGCGCAGTTATATGGATTTGTACATATACCTGGTAGAATTTCTCCTCCTTCCATATTGTTTTGGAGCCTTTAAAGCAGCAGACAGCAGTACTGTGGGAACTATAATGCTGGCACACTACTACAGTAGAATTACCTTTCTTGCTTAAGGCAGGTGTGCCCCCTGCTGTCCATAACAGTGACTACATTTTATACCAAGCTTTGGAAGTTCTTCACACTATGCAGCCTTTCCATTCCATTTTCACAAAGAGCCAACAATGTTAATTTTCTTTAGGAATCTAAATGAAATATATGAAGAAAACAATATAACTGAGCAAAATACATGTATATGTAATGGAAGCAGAAAGCCTAAAACAACAAAACTAAGGAGGAAATACAGCAAAATATCATATGTATAATCTTTTTCCATTCAGAAAAGGGTACTCTATTCGCAATTGAGAGCCATTTACAGAGAATCACTTTTGGGTGAGGCAATCTGATAAACTGTTTAGAACAAAGGAAGAAAGAAAAGAAACCAACTCCACTACTTAGAAGGGATTTCCAAAATGTTACATCAATTTCCCATTCATATGCTGTAGCAGCCTGTAGTCAATTACCTAATTGCTTCTAATCTTGCCATTATTAACCTTATTCTTAATTGATTAGTCTAATTTTCTTTTAAAAGTGTTCTAAGATGAAGACTGTTGCATTTTCCATGTTATTTTTACCATATGAATACTGGATTAAAAAAGAATATGCCTATCTATTTTCAGCCACCCATTCATTCCACTTTATAGAATGACTGCAAAGTTTAATATAATTTTCCTCTATTCCCCTTCTTATATTCCATGCATTACATTTAATATATTTAGCTTGTTCTTTTTAAAATGATCTAGGTATTTTCTCAGTGGATTTAAACTACTGGTAGTTGCACTACTGAGTCTTCTGAGAGGGGCAGCATACAAATCTAATAAATTATTATTTTGAAACGAGGTGATCAAAATGGTTTTGATTTCATTCATTTAAGTCTAGAATTGTACACTTGGATGATAAATGCAGTTTTATTTTCACTTAACTTTTTTCTGAACAGACTGAAAATTCTGACGGTGCATTTGTTTGGATGTTGTATATTGTGTCCCCCCCCCCGTCTCTTTTTATATATTCAAAAGTATTAGGGCTTAATTTTTTAAAATTCCATTTACTATTATTTTGCCTTTGCTGTATTTTTGTATTTTAGGGCCTTTGTGGAAATCTAACATATTAGCTCTGCTTTGTTAATAGGTCATCTGATTGTTGTAATTGCATTTCAGGGATACTGAGGACAAAAATATGTTCATTAGATCACTGACAGAGTTGAAGAAACAAGAGACGCACAGCCTGTAACCTCTTAAAAGATTGAGCCCGAGACATATTACAGGCAAGGCACTGGAATGGTGCTTCTCATGTGACCTTTGTCTCAGTTCCTGGAATCCAATTATACAAAAGGTGGAACACTATTTAGTGAACCAATTAAATAATTACTTTCAGAACTTGAATGGCGCTGCACCAGGTATTCTAGGGCTAAGATGACCCTGAAGTAGATGTATTGTATTATATATATATCTCCGAGACCGCCTTCTGCCGCAAGAATCCCAGCATCCGGTTAGGTCCCACAGAGTTGGTCTCCTCAGGGTCCCATCAGCCAGACAATGCCGGCTGGCGGGGCCCAGGGGAAGAACTTTCTCTGTGGGAGAATTTGATTTTAAATGTTTAGGTTTTATGAAAATTTAAATTATTCTATTAATTGGCCTAGAAATGCTTTATTGTATTTTTACTAAAATGTTGTAAGCCGCCCCGAGTCCACGGAGAGGGGCGGCATATAAATCCAACAAATAAATAAATAAATAAAATAATATAAACCAGTTAAGAGTTAGATCCAGGAACCTTTCATGTCAATGGATTTTGGACCATTCTTTTTCCAGCTTTGGATCATCTCTTTCTTGTTTACAAAATGGCCCAAAAATCATTTATTATCTTACCAGCTTTAGCACATACAACTGGATTTGCTTCATTGTTTCTATTCCTTGTAGAGAGATATTTGTTAAATTACCATTGTAGTTTGTTTGGTTAAATACATTTTTAGTTTCTTTCACATGGATAAAGAATGATAACTTGCAGTTCCGGGTTTTATATTTTCTCTTGAAATTGCTATATAGTTGCACTTGCTATAATTTTCAAGTAGTAACAGAAACATGCTACGTGGATGGTAAGTCTTAAATATAGTAATAAGTGTTCATTTTAACTTCTGCTTCTCAAGGAGTCACATGTAGTATAGAAAAGCTGTTATTTCTTCTTGTTTCCTTTCAACCAAGTTTGTACTATTGACTTAAGGTTTATTAAGGATTCCCACTGAGCTTTGTTACCAAATTATTATTAGCAATTGTGTCCATTTAGTGATTGAATCTTCATTTCATGTTTACTGAGTAAATTCACTCCTGGAAATTGGTTGTCCTTTATTTTTAAAACTTTCTCGAGCAACCTCTATACTCAC